>NC_030382.2:50231172-50537422 GCF_001625215.2 Daucus carota subsp. sativus
ATCCATCTGTTGGCGCTGCTTATTCCAGTAATGATCAAGTTGATACTTTTGTTGTTGGGCAATAGTATTGACTTCATTGACTTGTTGTGGTGGTGTTGGAGGGTTGTTTGAAGCCATGTATGCCGGAAACCAAGGACGACCTTCTTATCTTTAGTTTCTGTGAAGTCCATGTTCAGTTTATATAATCGGTGTTGGCCACAGCCAACCCCTCTCCCCTAAATGCTACTCTTGTAATTTTGCAATTCAATGGCAACTACAATTTCCTTAACTAATTCAGTTGTCATCAGTGAATAGTTATGAATATTATTTGTGAGTTAGAATAAATAGGAGCTAGTTTATATTTATCTTTAGTCTCTTGTATATTCACGGAGCATAGTTAAGTTTACTCCTAAATAATTATGTTATTCATGTAAATCGTTGTATTTGAAAGAATCACTAAGTTTAGAAAAAATTAGAATTTTTTTTAAATGCATACCTTTCAACAAAAATACCTTAATATTTCTTGCCTAATCTTTTTATATGCCTAATATATAAATTAACTATATAATTGCATATTTCAATTTAAGATAGAAAAATCACATATCTTGATTGTTTACATAGTTTTGTATCTATGATTGAATACAATCATATTACTGACCTTAAATTTAATTATATCCACCGCTCACCTAACTCATAAAAATGATCTTAACAATCAGTTAATCATATTACTGACCTTAAATTTAATCATATCCGCCACTCACCTAACTTATAAAAATGATCTTAACAGTTTTCATCTGTAACGCTTAATCTCTTCTGCGCATTCATACATAAGAATGTATAACGGTCAATTGCATGAGTAATGTGTAATCTCAATCTCTGTGTGACAGCTCAATTTTTAACTTGATTTTGAAATGAGCACAAAAAATTTAACAAATTTTGACGACACCTTGTGTATCTTTAATAAATATTTCTCATAAGATTAATAATTAATTATATTTATATAAAAGATGTAGGCTGGTATATTATATGGACGTACTATGAGCTTGCATTAATTTATATTTAACGGTAGCTAATTATCAATAATATATCTTAAAATATCATTTTTGTCAAAAATATTATGATATATGATTATACACACACATACACAATGAATTAATAGTGTTCCCTATGCATATATATACTAATGCCTTTAAACGATTTATACATTGCAATTCTTAATTATTACTTTTTGTAATTTTAAAATATGGTATAATATAAATATTAAGATATTGTATTTATTAATATATTTAAAATAAATATTATAAAGATTAAAATTTAATATGTTATTGGAAATTAAATCTTAGACATTTGTATAATTTTTTATTTTAACCAACTGTTCATACTGAAAATTTTAAAAAATAAGATTATAATGGTAACTAAAAATAAGGGCAAACTCGTTTCTTATAATTTAATATAGATATATACAAAAATTCATTTCTTAAAGCTAAAATTAAAACAACTTCAAATTATATAATATTTATGATGGTATGAAATTGTATAAATATGTAACATAAAATTATAATTAAATCATTCAAAGCAAGAAGGTGATCAATGATTTTGAGTTATTTTTTAAACTATAATTATTTAAAATAATTAAAACATAAAAAATATCTCATCATTTTCCTAATATATATAATTTTTTCAATAAAAATAACCGAATAAAATACTTATTGTAGTTGCTTATTATTGATTTAGACATTTAATCCCATGTGGTAATTAATAAAATTTTAGTAGATCAAAACTATCATTTAGATTTAAAATATTAATATATTAATACTACTTTGTGAATTCTAATTTTATATAATTCTAACTCTAAGGAAATTTTCACATGAAATAAAATTTAGTAGAGATCAACAAGATTTTAGTTTTATCCCAACAAATATAGAAATTAATTAAAAAACAATCGATCTACCTGTAAAATCCAAAAACCATAATGCCATTATAGTTATTAAAAAGCATCCATTTTATTGAATACACTAAAAATGCTTATGTCAATGATCGTATCGGGATCCAATATTGTAATTCTTGTATTGAATAACATCTGAATTACACTGATCATTGATGTATTGCTTTTGATTGTGTGATTGTTGCACTAATTATCACCTAGCCAGTTGTTCAGAATCTGGAGATAGTTGATGAGATTATGAGAATGCAAGACGAATGGAAATTCATTTCATTTGGAAAGACAAATAAGAGAAATTGAAATACTGTAAAGAGAGGAGACGATACACTAATAATTCATTATTATTGGACACATAGATATATACAATTGGAATGGCATCAGCCCGTGAATCTCCAATATATTAGAACTCTGAAATGTAGAGATCATTTCAAATTAATAAGATTTTTTTGTTTTGTTTTGTTTTAATTCATTACTCCCCATCTAGCTATATATCTTTTATAATAAAGAAAGATTTTATTTATGGTACAATAAGCCCTCTTGCAAACGAAGAAGAGGCATCACACAAAGGTTGATGTCCAACAATACATCCAACCTAAGATTACACAAAAGACTCGAAACATAACACACACAATGCCCTAAGGGCTTATTGAGCAACAGGCTCGACAAACACAAGATTATAAATAAAAAGTAAACCCCTTTCTACCCATGATTTGATCACAAATCAAAGAAATCAAGGAGAGTACAAATCAGCCGCAATACTAATTAGCGGCTCCATCATCAACATCCATCTCATCCCCAAGCCCACCATCACCATCATTCATCTCATTCTCATCGCCACCTTCCCGTGGAATACCTACCGAATCAAAGAGAAACTCATAGCACATCGGTTCAGATCCAAGGGCCTCAGCAATGTCCTCCTTACGGAGGGTTCGACGTCCATGATACTCAGCACGAGGCCAGGACTTGATGGTGAGTTCCTGAACAAAGAACTCGCAAGCCTTAGAGAAGATCAGGGGAACTTCTGCGGATATCATCTTAACATCCGCATCAGCCCTCATGATCTTCTTAATTCGTGCCAAAGGAATTGCAGGTTTCCTGACTTCAGCTTCTGTGGCACCCATGATCTGTTGCATCTGGTAATTCCAGTAACGATCAAGCAGATATTTCTGTTGTTGAGCCATCGCATTAAAGGGGTTGCGTTGATTCATTTTACCTGATGAGGATTTGTCAACTTCAGAGATTTGTTGTGGTGGGTTTTGAGGGTTGATGTTTGAAGCCATAATGCTGGGTGTAATAATACAAATGAGCTTCTCAATGGTTTTAGTTTGTGCCGGGTGCATGGTACATATAAGGTTTTTAAGTAGGAAATCTGCGGGCCATGGCCCATGGGACCCCCTCGCCAATTAATTGACAATTAAAATTTTGTTTGTAGATGATCAACAATAAATTCCAACCGAAGATCACTCGAAATCTATAATGATAAATTCTGCCGCATGATCACAATTTTGATACATCATTTTGATTTTGATTTTGAGGAGTACAATTGACTAATTTCTAATTAAATATTACAAATTATTTATTCATTATTTTTAAAATTCGAAAGTTGCATATTAAAATAAATAAAATATACTTTCTAACGATATAATTTTTATAATTATTTTTAATTATATAATACATGTAAATTTCAGTTAACGTATAATTAATTTAATTGATCAAAAATTAGAATGGACAGATATAGGGGACGGAGAGAGAGTAATTTTTTATAATTACGAGTAGTGCTATACGTATCCAAATTTTGTTAACTAATTTTAATAGGGCCGCTGATGTGTAAACCAATCATTGGGAAAAATTTGAGAGCAGGTAGGTAGCATTTTTATATAATTATATGCAATCAGTAAGTGCAAAACCATAAATTCTCAGGAAATTAATATATATGTAATCATATCTAAATACTCAATGTTATCTCTAAGACGGTTTCTAATTTGTAACGCTCAACCTCTTTTAATTTTAAGTTTTTAAAATTGATGAGGTTGTTTTTGGCATTACTCTTACAACAGTTTATAGCTAAAACTGCTGGCTAAATCCAAATACACCTTTTAAAAATACGAGTTTTGAAAAAAAGCAGGGAGGGTGAGAAAAAGCAGAGAAAAAGTAGGCCCCATCATGTTTTCTGAAAAATATTATTTTTAAATTTTTACTCTCATACATTTTATTATCAAAGTTTATTAAAATTATTATTTTTATATTATAATTCAAATATGTAAATATTTAAAAAATTATTAACAATATTGTCGATTTCTATAACAGCATTTTTTATGACGATGTGTCAGTTTCCAACAATTAATTTTGTCTGATAGTTAAAACCCCTTTTGTTTAAAGAATTGTTAAGTAAATCATTCTTGATGTTAAAAAATGAAATAGAATAACTACAAGTATAATGAAATTTCTGAGAACGTAAACTTGCAAAATTCTCGTGTGAAAGAGGTATTTTCACTGATTTCTCTGTGAGAATATGGGGATGACACATAAGTGGAACTCAGTCTTCATCACTCTTCACAACCTGAATAGATCCAACAGGTCTGAAACTTAAATTTTCTCCCTGACATGGTAGGCCATACATAGTCACGAGTGATGAGAATGACACCCTCTTGTCCAGAATATATATATCTCTCGTGGTTGCGTTTTCTAAACATATCACTGCATTTATCCTTCTTCCGACTTCCAAACGGCAATGATCCATTCTTCCAATATTCTATTAAAAATTTCAGTTTAAGCCCTTGTCACTTGTAAATTGGTGATTTCTATGACCAGTACTATATTGATCTACTATTTATCTAGCGAATAGCGATACACTTATCTTTTCGCTTCGATAATTACCCCATGCATGTCACATTGATATATAGTACTACCTTTCTGATCATCACTAGCTCCGGTTTTGGTAGTTTGGGGCACATTTTTGCTACTATAATGTATGTTATAGACCCAGCTTTTCCTTTTATTATGTTTCATAATTAAAAAGTGAATGCATATATCAACCCTCTAAATCGGTTCATTATTAATGAATGTCATCCTTACCAAGGTTGCGACGTCCACAATGCTCAGCACGAAGCCAGGACTTGATGGTGAGTTGTTGAATATAGAACTCACAAGCCTTAGCTGAGAGAGTTGGGGCGTCTGGGGACACCATTATAACATCCTCATCAGCCTTCATCATCTTCCTAATTCATGACAAAGGAAATTCTTGTTTCTTCAAGTCATGGTCTGTTGCGGCCATATGTTGGCACTGCTATTTCCAGTAACCATCAAGCGAATATTTCTCTTGTTGAGCAATGGCACCGGTTGATTCATTTGATCTGATGATGATTCGTCAACTTCACAAAATTGTTGTGTTGGTTTTTGAGGGTTGTTTGAAGACATGCTTGCTGGATTATTTTTTCAAGTGCAATAATATTAAGGAAAATGTTTCATGCACAGGATTGGATACAAAATTCACAAATGACATTTGTTAAGTTTTGATTGGAATGGATCTCACATGTTCATATAAATAGCATCAATTAAAACATCTCATCTCAATTGTCATCTTATTTTGTGCAAAATTTTATACTCAATTTTGTGCATGTAGCAGTGCTCACCGATGCCAAGGAGCTTCTCGGTTTCAGTCTGGTTTTAGTTTGTGTGCAGTGCATGATTTTTTTTTTCTAATATTTATTTGTCAGAACAGTTGGATGAGTACAAGTTGCACCAAAGTACAATAAGTATTCAAGAAGAATGGCTTCTTTTCGTAAAAGAAATATATCTTCATCTAACCGAAGTAATGTTTCCAGAAATTTAGGTAAAAACGCTCGATGCTATTTTGAAGTTGGAAATCTGTTGGCTACACAATTAAATAATAGTAACTAAAAATCTCTTTGCATCGTCAAGTGGGTATGTATTAAAAATTTTATAATCAAACATTTGAAAAGGAATAAAAAGTAATAACCCTTCATCCTGAACACAAGAAATAAGTAGCTGTTTACAATGTAACAAAAATGAACCCCAAAACAGTTGAAGTTCAACATCAAGCATCTGATATGTTCCACTTCTTACTGTCTAGAGTTTCCATAAAGTTTAGCATAAACTTTCTTAGTTCGATACACAACTATCAAACTTAACACAGATGCAATCAGGCAAAGTACTGTCAATATACCACATGTGATAGAGTAGCATATGGTGCCATAACAATTTAGTGACTCCTCCTCACCTAGAGGCATTCTGAGCATATGCTCCAGATTTTGTGACGGTATGATAGAAGCTTGTTTTTTAGCTTCAGAGTCGTATATACCAGCAGCAATCACACCGGAAAAGAATAAAGAACCTGCTGGGCTTGACAATGTTAAAAAATTGTACAAGGCTCCGAAACTTTTTAATCCAAACAGTTCTGAAGCTGCTGCAGGCACAATTGCCCAGTGTGCGCCATAGCCAAGTCCCATCAGCACAGACACAACATAAATTGCTCCCGGAAGACCCAGGCTGTAGAAGCAGAGAGCGATTGCCATCAGGACTTGAACCACAGCCATTGCTACTGGTCTTGGGTAGGCATATTTTCTGGCAAAGAAAGAAAACAAGGTGAGGAAACTGAAATAAGTATTTAAAAAAAATGCATGGGAGATGAAAATTATATAACATCAATACCTTACGACAATTTCAGAGAAGTAACCTCCAGCAACACGTCCGAGAAAATTCCAAATGCTAATCATGGAAACAAATACATGGGTATTTTCGTATCCTAAAGATTGAGACATCTGACCTAAATTATCAATAACTGTCATACCAGAACCAGAAGCCAGTACCAGGGAAATAAAAACAAGCCAAAAATCTGCCGTTTTAAATGCCTGTGTCAATGTGAAGTCTTCTCCTATGCTTGGAGCCTTTTTCTGATGGACACTTACAGCTCCTGCAGAATGAATAATTCTTTTTTGCCTCTCCACTTCTAGAAGTGAATCTATTTCTGAGGCTCCCATATCTTTAGTTTGACTTTGTTCAGAACTAATAGATGGTTGGCTCTCAGGGGCGGGAAGGAGGCTCTCCTCTGCTGAAGATATCGGTTTTGAGGTAAAAACTAAAAGAACAGGAATCACGATAGGAAGCAATATGATAAAGATCAGTCCAACTGACATTACTGTGATTATGTTCTCATTCAAATTTACTAAATCCTGAAGCAGCAAAACTCCCAATAGATATGCAGCTAGGACAAGGCAAACACTGTAAACAAATGCAAAGTTGGCGTTATCTGATGGCCTGACTTGACGTTGACCTCCCACAGGTTTTAGAATGAACATCAGAGCAGTGATCACCATGGATGGCCCGACTGCAACCACGAAAATCAATGCTGCCTCATTTGGAAGGTTAATCATGATATAAATCTGGGTCATAATTGCGCCACTTAACCCTGCAAATCCTTTCAGTATGCCTACTATAGGGCCACGGTATTCAGGAAAGTTCTGGATACAGGTAACTAGCGATCCAGTATTAAAGTAGGTTTCGCCATTTGTTCCCACAAATATCAAAATGCACAGCTGCAACAAAGTTGGAAGTTTTTAAAGACACGGTTGTTGCATATATCTAACTATGATTTACTCTGAATCCTTTTAAATAGCGACGTACATGCACATATAAATTACAAATGCTGGTAAAGGTAACTGCATAAAGAACAGAGTTTGTTCTGTTACTAGATGTACTTCTAATTAATGGCCTATTTTACCCTATCTATGTTCTGTGCATAGATATAAAAACATTTAAACAGCGTAAATATTCCTATTCAGGCTCATAATCTTAGCTTACTTCTTTCTGTTTATCAAGGGTAAGACACTAACTTCAATCTATGCTACCTTGTACATCTGAGTTGCAAGAATCAGGTAATCTACAATCATAAGATAAGAAGAAAGTACCGAGCATTTGATTTAGTACTGTGTAAACTATATAGTAAAAGAGATCAGAGAACAAACTTACAACCCATAAAGGAGCAGTAGGCAAGATTTGACTGACAATAAGCCCAACTAGACCATAGCCAACAAAGTTTTGAACCACACCAATAGCAAGAACTGCCCAGATGGGCAAAATCTCAGACAAAGTACCTGCAACATACCCAATTGCATCCCCCAAGTCCTTAGCTATGCCCAAAATAGCTATTTGTCGCTGATTATAGCCCATCGTCTTCTTGATAATAGGCGATAAGCTTCCGAACAAGTAGCCAATTCCAGAACAGGACTGAACCCACATTGAAGCAACAAAAACTAGCCATCTGTTATCCAGAAACTCCCTCAGTTTGAGTCCTGACTCCACCATCCTGGTGATTCTGTACTAAGACTGTAACTAAAATCACTTAGTGTTTGATTTAGTTGAATCCTAGTTATTTATACATTTGACATTTCTAGTTTATACAAAAATGCAAGTTGGCTTCTGCTATCATATACATAATTATTTATCTAGAAAAAATATTAATACAGGATCACGATGAGTAGATCACATCGGGCTGTCATAATATCCAGGCACAAACTTTCAACTACCACTGCTTTTCTATTACAGACCTGCGCCACTACTTCTAACTGATCCGTATTAAGGAAATTAAAGTATTGTCATTTCAGGACGGATACAAAAAAACAAACTTTTATATTTAAGGACCGTTCTTGTCGAGCTTTTAATATTTTGATTTTTTTAGCACATTTCCAACATGTCTAGGAACAGCGTCCTCATATCTCATCTCCATGGACCATGTTTCCGAACCAAACGTACTCGATATATCTCGTTTGAATCATATACTTACATGTATCCGATTCTCTGGTAAGAGTTCTATTACTCTGCATAGTCTGTATTACCAAATTTCAACGAAAATCTTTCGAATAATTATTTTCAGATTCTAGCCATATTTAAATGATGGTATTATAATATGATAGCGTGCATACAGATAGTAGTAGTTAATACGAGCACATCAAAATTCAAACATTATATTTCTTTCAATAATGTGTGGTGGCCGGATCGCTGGACAAACCTAATGGTCAAAAGCAAAACAACGTTGTTTGGTGGCCACCGAATTAATTTGGTGCAGTTCATTTAAAGTGGTGATAATTTTTAAAAAACGTGCAGCCTTGATATTATAATGTATCTGCATGATCCTTATTCGACCACGATGGTTGTATTGAATAATCTCCCCAGACATACAATTTCGATACATCACTCATATAATAAAGTTGAGGTAGACAAAACGTTCTTATTTGGCGTGTATATTACCTAGTAACCGGATAAGACAAAGAAACACGGAAGTTTGCTTCCTGTATTGCATTGATAGTTGCTGCAGAATTAAGAGGTCCAGATCACCTCTTTATACAGATCAGGGTCCAGAAACACGGAAATATGCAGATCAGGGTCCAGAAAAGCTTCCAATAACAGATCAAAACGATTACTCATGTAATGGTATATTAGTTCTATTTCTATATGATCATTTACGCAAATTATAGAGGTATTAGTGTTAAAGACTTAAAGGGAAACTAGCCTTGAAAATAAGGTGATGCATCTTTTCAGGTACAGCTAATGCAAAATTGAGTGAATTTTCTGCACAAACCAAACTTTTCCGAATTAACGGGAATCGGAATCCATTCAAACAGTGATGGAAGAATATTTGTAGAATACATGCGATTATGGAGACTTGTAAGATATGTTGCTCAAATTTGAGCAGTGAACATCAGATAACATGCAAATCTGAGTGTCTAACTCAAAATTTTATAAAATTGGCAAACCACAAGAATAAAGAGCAAATTATCCATTATATTGTAAAAGAATTGCAAAGACCGGACAAGCTTTTTATACTACTTTCTTTCATTTTAAGCTCATCTAATATTTGGTCTTTGAGTCTACTGGGGAACAGGTCATTCGCTGGATCATATGTTAGTCCCGGTTTTAGTGCGACAAGCCTTCTGGAACAACATTCCCCAATGTTTTTTACTATAATGGCCAAACAGGAAGCTCACCGTGTATTATACATCTGATCATCAGACTATCAGGTGGAGCGAACAATTACCTACAACTCATCACACTATCAGGTCGAGATTGATGTGACTAAAGAAACGAGGATTGACAGTCATGAATCAACTACAACTCGTTTGCTCAGTTGTGCAGGACTAGTCCTACAAGCTCATTGGCCATTGCACCCTTAGGGAAGTAATCAAGAAGTTTAGCTAATAGGTTTAAAAGATAAATTACAGCTTTACAATGTCGCTGGGGATTCTAATGAATGCAAGCAACTATAATAAGAAAAAAATCCAACCAGCCAAACAATTACCCAAAGCAGGAGATAACAAATTCAATTATACATGTAAATGTAGTACGCAAAAAGTGTTGAGGTATAACAAAAATTAAAAAGTATCGTTAAATGTTTATTACATTTGTCGGACGATTATTGAAAACCTAGGTGAATGGATGTTTAGAACATAATGGCTGGAATTATACCCTACTGAACTGATCCCAAAAAACATTCCCCAATTTGCCAGAATCTGAAATATGCTTATGAACTATGATTACCACGAAATCTTTTGGAATGCTAGAAATTGCTAGAACTAAATAAAGAAAAACTTATAGAAACAGAATGTAGAAATATGGAAGTAAGACCAAAAGGAGCACTTGTTCTTAGACATTTACAACCAATGCCAAAAATAACTGCACAATCGTATGTGCAAATAACATATATATATAGAGAAAACTAAAGTTCATAGTAATTTAGCAAAAATTGCCATTGAGAATGTGCCCATTGTGTGCAAACATAGTAACTCTATTCCATGGATTCCAGAGTTGGAGCATACCACCCTAACTGATCAACAATCTTTTTCAGTCTTTCTTCTTGTCCCTTTGAATCTCCCAAGGCAGTAGTGAAAGGGTATAAATAGGTTACCTTTGTGGCCATAGCTCGATAAGCAACGACGTCTCCTTTAACCAAAAACTCCAGAACATCACGACCAAGATTTCCATCAACCTCTGCTTGCAAATAGTCACCTGCACTTGTTTCCATGTATACACTTACAATTGGTTCTCAAGGACTACCAAGTTTAAAACTCCGGGTTTATGTAAGGTTGGGGAGTGCAAAACATTTCTAAGTAAGGCATCATTTGATCTGTGTGGGAAAGGGTGAGATGCACCGCGACAGCAAATTTTACCCTACTCCCGACATATGAGATTTTGGAAGTTTTACCCTTAATCCTGGCTTTTGATTTTTGAAAACAAAATCATGGAAATTTTAAGAAAATGCTAAATTCTAGTAAAAACATTACCGAAATTTGATATATATTAAAAAGATTTAAGAAGTCACCAAAGGTGCAAAAATATGTAGACTAAAGCTATGTTAACATAAATATAAACATATTGGCAGCAAGTTGTAGCAATGCATTGTATTATTACCAGTTGGGGTGTGCTCAACATTATCAATCTTCACATTTTTCTGAGTCTCAAGAATTGCTTCAAACAATTGCTGCAAAATCACAAAACATTTATTTCAATTTTCTTTACAATTCAATAATTTAAAAAAACTAAGCAATTACAATCAACCTGAGCAGGATTGTCCTCGGAAGTTTTCTGGGAAATCAACCACGGAAATGCAGAAGATGAAGACTTAGGATTAGTGGATATACAGCTAGGGTTTGTCGACGGGCAAGCTCTAATTGTTCTGCCAGAAAATTTAATCAAACAATAAAAGCTTAATCAACAAAGATCACAGACCACATCATACCTAAACTACTCAAAGTGCCGGGAAGGTAAAATGTACGCAAACTATAAGCATTATTAAGACCAGTTGGCAATAGTAACAATAAGCATGCAATTAATGACCAAAAGGCATTAAGCTAAATAATAAAAATAATAAAAAATACCCATTATCAAGACCAGTTGGCAAGTTCTTGGCTTGAGAGAAAGGAGTGGTAGGGGGAGTTGAGGGTGGGGGAGAGTTGAAAGAAGGGATAGCTAGAGATGGTAGTGGTGAAGTGAAAGTGGTGATAGCTAAAGCTATGGATATTATGTTAGAGGTCCAGACAAGTTGTGTTTTTGGATTAGGAGATAATAAACTTGGCAAGAAATTTACTACAGGGTGGCGAGTTGAAGTGCTTGTGCTTGTAATAACTGATGATGATGAGTTGAGTTTTGAAGTTTTGAGAAATGGTGAGAGGAGTTGAGTACTTGAACTCAAACTCATGGTTTCTTATCTAAGTTGCCTCTTTCTTGCTGGAACTCATGGGCAGCATCATGTAACATTTGGTTGGCTGTTGAACAAAAGGATCTTGGTTCTCAGTTACATATTTAACGTTCTTATATGTTATGTTTCTGTTTTAGTAGAATGTGGTCGATATGTCCGAGTGGTTAAGGAGACAGACTTGAAATCTGTTGGGTTCGCCCGCGCAGGTTCGAACCCTGCTGTCGACGATTTTCTTTTGCTTTTTTATTTTGTTTTGGTAATTTTGTTCGACCGCACAAATGTATTTCTGTAATTAGTGTTATTAAAAAAATGTATACTACTAAGATGAAGGCAATGGAAAGAACTTGAATTTGTTTACTAGGAAGATAGTAATCGCAATTGTTTACACACATGTTGTTTCAGATAAGAACATACATTTCATAGTAAAAATTATGATTTCAATTTTCAAGGTTATAAATGGTTGCTTTGTTATGGAGTTCATTACTACAACCAAGTACTAGCTATGACATTGTCTTCTTATTGCTTCATCGATTATGACTTGAGGATCTTGTAGTGAGAGAAGCCCTCATGTCTACAATCGCAGATTCATCAGCACCCATTTGGATAGCTTCTTTGCTTGCTGATATGAACCTCGATACAGCATTGCTCACGTAACTGTGAGCTTTTTTCACACTCATTTTTTTGCTTATTTCATCAGGAAAACTACTTAAGAAATGGTCACCATTAAGAACAGCAGCCAGTTGTACTACTTCGTTCTGAAATTGCGACACTCCTCTTTCTTCATCCGCTTCTGTGGTTCTTAAAGGAACGACATCTGGTAGTATAGCTGCAGCAAACAAGAGGTTGTTGATTATTATGTTTCTTGCTATTTAAATTCTCAGAGAGTTCTGTGGATGCTTACTTGGACAGTCAGTTCTTGGAACAGATAAATCCTGTACAATGTAGTCAAATGTACCGGCCCAAGCATCTCTACGTGTCAAAAAGTCTGATGAGAGGTTGAAGATTTTCTTTATGGTAGCTGGAATTGAAGAGTGCTCGAATTCAGAGTCTGGTGTAGGCCCTTTTGGCCTGCTTATCACTACATAAATAAGAATATATTGAGCTATATGTAAATACTAAATATCAGTCCAAAAAAGTTTCAATCTAAGCAAATACATTGAAATTGCATATCATAAAAGCTGGAGCATTTGAATTCAAAATGATCAAACTCTACACTGAAACGTCGAACTGGATAAGGTGTTATATTAGCAGCAAGAAGAGACCACATAAGCAACAATACATAGTACTGCTGATACTTAGATAAAGGATAAGGAACTTACCAGTTCCTTTTTTAATCCAAGGAGATACCATGATGGTTGGAACACGAACCCCAAGGCGATCAAACTTAAAGAAAGAAGGTGGAGGTCCTCTATTTCCATCTGGACTAGGAACATTAAGGTAAGGAGTTTGGACATGATCATAGAATCCGCCATGCTCATCATAAGTAATGATGAACAGTGTCTCATTCCATTGAGGACTTGATCTTAATGCCTCATAAACCTCCTTCACCAACATCTGCCCATTAGCAACATCATGAGATGGATGATCATCATTGGCTGGGAGTCCCACGATATCAAAGTACCTTGGCTCTATTACGGTCAAATTGGGAAGCTTCCCATTCCTTGCATCATTCTTGAAATTCCAATCAAATTGATGGAACTTAGATATATACTTTAATCTCCTCAAATTTTTGTAGAACAATGTGGTGGGTATGTTTTGATAGTAAATCCCAAAATCCAGCCCACTGTTATAGACTGAATCAAATATAGTATGCTGCGGATACCCTGTGGCCAACTGAGTCTTCACATGACTGGTGGATCCATGAGAAGTTGCAGAGTACACAAAGAGTCTATTCGGTTGAGTTGGACCTGGTATTGAGGAGAACCACCTGTCGAATACTGCAAACTCGCGTACTAATGCTGCGTAAATTGGCACATTTTCAGGCTTGAATCCTTTCATAACTGTTTGGGAGAGGTTGAGTGACAAGGAAAGTGCTTGTTGAACAAAGCCAGACATCGAAGGAATGGAGCCTGATCCAAATACCTGTTGTTCCACATCTTCAAAAGAGTGCCCTGGATCCGGATCCACATACTCTGCATCATTTGTATAGCAGATTGATTCTTTTTCTTGGCTTGTGGAATTGGTTGATACTGAGTTGCATTCATGTCCTGTGACACCATTGATTTTCGGGTTTATAGAATTCTTCATCCATCCAATCATATGGTCAAAAGACCTGTTCTCCAAAACCAACACAACAACAGTTTTGATGGGTTGCTGAGTACAACTTACAAGGTTTGTCGCTTGAAAAACAGTCAAGAAACCAAGGAAAAGCAAGATAGTTGAGGCAAAAGTTGGTGCTTTGTTTCCGAAACTCCCCATTGATGAATGTACTAATATGACTTCTTAGTGTTTCTTTATAAAAGCAAGAGTTTTGAGAGGCAAGGAGGTGAAAACTATCAAGTTGCATCAAAAATCTTTATCAATCTAGTGGAGTAGAGAGCGCCAGTGGAATCATAACTGTGTATTCACAAACACACACCACATGAGCTTATAAGTTATTGTATATACATTGATTTATAGTGAAGGTTACACGTATCTGTGGGGAAACTTCTGGTTTTATTTGATTCAGTGTGCAATGGAGGCGTGGAACAGATCAGTACAAGGAGAATGACAAATTGTAAAGTGTGAAACTAGTTTCTGCAAGACTTGTCTCGTGAACTGGTATGTGAATTATTTATTTGGTATATTTTTCTTTCCGTGAGGTGTGACAAAGGAATTTGCAAATTAAATTGGTCTTCCTGCAGCATCCTCTGTGCTATGTCCGGTACACAATATTTCCGCATCAAAAATATGATCTAGAACTGGAACTCATCGAAAGTTGAATTCGAACTTATAATGTACCCAGAATCAAGCAAAAACAGGAGGATTACATGAACTACAATACTCTATTTTCCTTAGCGAAGCGATTCTGTTTTTTTAAGGACTGCAAGTCCACGTTGGATATGTTCTACAAGCAAAATGCACCACCAGAGGTTCGAAACATAAAAATATGGGAGAAAAAAGTTATTGGAACCATGCCATGGAAGCAGTAGAGATATCAATGGAAGCAATCCATTTAAAATCATGCGTTTGTCTTTTTTGTCCTCCCTCCCGTGATCATGTTCAGTGTAGGCCCGTTACCCATATGTATCATTTCAGAAAGAATATATTGGAACATTTCCGGCTCAATATAAAAATTCTATAATAGTTTTTACATCAAAATTGAAATTTTTCAAAATATTCACTATATTTTTTATAATTAATATTAATATGAAGGTATAATTCAATAATGTCTTTCAATATTTCTCATAAATATTACTCAGACCCGTATATTTTGTAACAGTTGACTTTCCCACATATTTTAAATTATAAAAGACACCTACTTATATACTATATAATTGAATTTTTTCTATATAAAACATAAAGATCCACATTTTCATACAATAAAAGAAAAACTAAGTACTCCCTTCGTCCCAATTTATCTGTCTTGTTTGAATTTTTGTGGTCAAATTGACCAAACTTTGACCAGTAATTAGTAATTATTCTTACATGTTTTTGAAAATCGAAAAAATACATTTTAAAATAGAATAGATTTAGATTCTAATAATATATTTTTCATAATTTATTTTAATTATTTTATATATGTAAATCTCAATCAAAATTTGGTCAATTTGACCATAAAAAGTCAAACAAGACATATAAATTGGGACGGAAGGAGTACAAGTTATATTTTTTAAATATTAGAATGTGTAAAGGTAAATTGAGAGAATATAAAATAAAACTCAAACCCAAGGATGATAATATTCTATACACAAAAATATTTGTGTTCACCAATGACAAAAAGGAAACAGAAGAATATTTGTGTTCATTCTTTTTTATTACTACTTCTATTATATATATTTACAATAATAAGCTAAAATAGTGAGTGTGAGAAATGAAAAATAATGCAAAGAATGTAGCATAAAATAAATTTTTTATTCTTTAAAATGATGTAGTACTGTTAAGGACTATTCGAAAATATTAGATTATAAATTGTGATAGTGTTGAAGCAACGTCTTCTGCTAAATTGCTGCACGTGATTTGGTGACAAGTTGTGCATAGTGTATACAAAAATTAGCTGTTCATGGGATCTTTAGCCCAAAGATGAACCTAAGGGGTGAGCAGATGCCCCGTGAAAAGAATGTCAAAATACATATTTTGTATGACCAGTATAAAGTGAAATTGACTAAAAGCTTAGAAATTATTCTCCAATTATCAATTGCCCGCTCTTCGTAAAAACGCAAGTACACCTAATCCAGCAACCAAGGCAGCCCCAGCTGCAACAGAGCTATATGCAGAAGCCCAAGCATCTGGCTGAGCATAGTCCAAACTTCCAGAACCAGAGCCCCTGCGACGACGAGGGGCGCCTGAATAATCGAGATGCAACTTTAATCCCTGTTAAGATTAAATATCAGAAATCACATTTTATTACAGCAAAAGCGGAAAAGAAAAGGTTGCTGCAACTGCTAGAAAATCTGGCATTTTTATATCGTTGGTTGTTATTATGGATGCAAGATGGGAGGATCCTTCTATTGTACACCGCAGTCCTCTCAAACATACCTTCCAACCTGCTGATCTTGCATGTTCCACAGCTGCCACAAGATCACTGTCTGATGCAAGTACAACATGATCATGGTCTTCATCTTCATACTGATGAAACATAGTTACTTTAGGCTTGAATTTTCATAAGAATAAACAATATGAACCAAAACTTGTTAAATTTTACATATACCAAAATTTGAGGCAGGTTGCTGCGATCTATGTCATCCCCTACTCTCTGTAGTATAGCAGTTATCAATTCTGTCAAATTTCGAGTATCTGATGGCAAGAATGGAAAAGACAAGATTACAATGGTATATTTTTTAAAGTGTACATATACATTAAATTTCTGTTTACCTGTTTATTATGACAAACAGAAGGAAAGAAAACAGCATAAAGATGTGGGAATTTCCTAGTAATCAACTAATTTTTGCAAGCCTCATGAGTCATATTCTTCAGAGTTCCATATAGGATAACAAGTCAGGTCTGTGTATTCTGAATGAATATCTTGCTATCAACTTTACCATATACAATTAACTTAAACAACTGCGCATGCAGTCCACAACACTGTTTATCTAGAGGAATCACTTCCATTATAATGGTCAAAGCAAGCAAACAACCACATATTGCCAACCAAATTACACAGTTTTAAGAATTAGAAGCTAACCACAAGTAAACCTATGCATTCGTCCCTTTCTATCTTGAATCTTGAAAGCAAAAGCTGTTGGCACTGTTGTGGAAGGATATGGAAGAGGTCTCGCAGTCTCAGTTGCTTCAGAAAGTAATTTTAATGAACTCTCACTGAAATCAGCAGCACTATGTCAGAAAATCATATCAAAAGATCAAAAGCATGACAATGCTATAATAAAAAGTTTACGACCTTCGTGTCTCGTCATCATCCACAGTATTTGAATCCATTGCAGAGTCCCAAAATTTTTGCATCATACTGTTTGCAGCCTCATTATTGACTTCAGCAGTACTTCCCATCTAAGTAATTAATGAATGATAATTTATCCAAACAGGAAAATTATAATAACAGATAAGGAGAACTCATAGATATATGGACTACTGAAATTTGCCACACTGTATGTAAATAGCAGGATGTCCATTCTTGATCCTTCATAAGTCAAATAAGCTTGAGCTTTATCAGTTATGGAAGTTAAAGCCGGCTGAAGTACATTAGTAAAACAAAAAAAATTGAAGTTGTAAAGTATTCAAGTTGACTAAAGTTATGACATCTTTTGAGATTGAAAATTTAGAAGCTCGTTATTTTATGCTGCAGGCTTGTAATTGCAAAACAGCATTGGCCCGAGAAGCTTCAGTCAGGACCCCTATGAAGTCCAACAAATGACAATCCTATCATAAAACAGTTAGCACTGTCTCTAAATGACCTAGTACAGACACCCATGCTGTGTACTTACACGAGATCATTAAGATAGTCCTGAAAGCTGACATGACGCTTATCCCTACTGTGGATCATTCAGTACAGACTACAAACACCAACAGTCCAACACACATGTTCTGCTTACACGCATGTATTGCATGCTGACAACAAACACAGAAATATACCATATACCTGAAAGTTGACTGGTTATATTATATCCGCTTTTCATTTGTTTATTAACCTCATTAAGCAGTAGATGGTAAGAGAAGAAGGAAAATTTAACTTACTGTGGTAACAGCAGCATGAGTGATATGAAGTACATCAATTACATCAACTACAATTCCATCTGCACTATAATATAATTAGACATCAGAAGTCATCTTCGCAAAAAGTTTAAAAATCTGTGCAAATTTGCAGACGAGTAAAAGATGGAATAACAACCTCCATTTAAAACAGGAAGGTGCAAAAATTTTCCATCATGCATGGTATGCAGGGCCTCGACAATTGGTGTATCAACTGTTGCACATTCTGGATTTGGGGTCATGACCTACATATGGACAGTAAATTTTAATATACTTCCTATTAAACGGAAAAATACATCATTCCCTTATTTTACCAGACAAGCCAATAGAAACTAATTTCTCCTGGAAACTAAAACCCGACATATAATTCAGAACTGTGACAAACAAAAAAGTCTATGCAAGTATAGCAAAAAGTAGAGTTGTATACAGGGTATACCTTCTCCACTAAAGTTGACTCCGGAGGAAGATCTAGGGCAATCACTCGCATCAGAATATCCTTTGAACTGAAATGATCAGAATACGAAAGCTCCCATTCAATTACTAATTAATTAAAGGCAGCATAATTACACGAGTCTTGTATAGGTCGTTCCATTACTGAAAGCACATAAAAGTATACAGATACACATTAAAGAGATCTAACGTTAAAATTCCTTGCGGTTTTTCATCAACTGTCACGATTGCACAGCTTGTTTGGCATTCAAGCATCTTCTTTGAAGCCATTAAAACAGTATCCACAGGCATCACAGTAACAATCCTGAAAAGCCCGAAATAAATTGAACAGTAGAAGTTTAAAAAAAAATAAAATAAAGACAATGACAAGCATATAAGAGATACCAATAGGAAAATGCAAATGATAAAGTATAAATATTACCTACTTTGAACTCTCAGATAAGATTGTAGACAGAGAAGGCTTGAATATTCGCTCGCGAAGTGTTTCAATGAATGTATTTGGACCTGCATGACAAACAAGAGATAACAAAATTGGGTAAAACTAGTGCCTATAAAAGAACCGAGCTAACAGCATTCAGACGAAAGTACAGTTTGATATGTATACAACATCTTAGACACTGTCCAACCAAATCGTGAACTAATTAGTTATATATTTAATTTCTAAGACAGATCACAAGTTACAAACCAGACGTTGAACCGCCCCAATGTTTCTCAACACCTTCAACAGCAGCTGCAATAGCCTTTCCCTTTTCAGCTGCCCTCTCCATACGAGCTATAGCGTCATATAAACATTTGGCTATATCAAGGATAGCAATAACCTCTCCTTTCTCCACAACGGGCAAATGCCTGAATTTTCCTGTGGCAAATCACCAAGTAGAATTTTCCTGTCTTATTACAACAGAACCCTCTAGAGAGATAATACCAACTTCCAAATGATTACCAACCTTGGACCATCTTTTGTAGGGCTTCAACGGCAAGAGTGTCTGAAATCACAAAAACTGGGTTTCTTGTCATGACCTTAGAAACAGGCGTTTCTTCAAGATTAAGCTCACGAGCAATAACTCTTGTTGCAATATCCTTCAATCAACAAATGAATGACTCAGAAATGATTTGCACCTCAAGTACAGGTTCTTTTACATGCTTGATATGAAATGCCTACATTAAGTCAAACCACATGACAAGAGATATAAATGGTCACACCTTATCTGTCAAAATTCCACACAGTAATGCATTTGAATCCGTCAGAAGCAGAGCATCAACCCTACGAGCTGCCATCCGACGGCAGGCTTCATAAACACTTGTAGTTTCAGGTATTGTCAGCGCCTTTGAAAGTCGTAATCGCTTAACGGTACGCTCTCCACTTAGTCCCCTACTCCAAGAATAAGAAGATTTGGAAAAATTCCATTAAACCAAAAAGAGAATTGACCTTTAACCTAATACGTATCTATAACTTTATCAAATCGCCAGGTGTGTGTCAGTTTGGTTGTGTGTTTGTTTTCCAAGGTTAAACAATTTGAGATTGAACCATAATGTAAATAACAAGATTATAAGTACGCTTTGTTCCATTCATGTCAATATAAACTAGAACTCAATTCTCCACATTTGAGAATGAAAGCACAAACTTAATTATATATAATCCGCACTCTTCCATCTTACATGTTTCTCTTCATGCTTAAGTATGTTATATAATTAATTCCAATTCTTTTATCGAAAATTTGTACTATGTTTTCAGCAGGACTACGCAAACATTCACGATATCCTCAATCTAACAGAAATAGCAATCAGTAGTACTCAACTGCACATCCTACTAGATTACTAATAACACTCAACCGCAATACAATTCTCAAAAAATCAAAATCTAGGCACACAACAATCACAATTCCAATTAGAAAAGACAATAAATACAAGAGGATCCAATAACAAAGAATATAAAGTGAAATTTCGTACATGGAACGAGAAGTAGTGAGAGATTTTCGAGAAGTAGTAGTCTCAGAAGCTTTCTTCTTAGACATGCTACTTCTCCTCGATGCACCTCCTTGACTTCCCGCCATCTATGTATTTTCCTCTGAATCACATACATATATAAATAGCAATTCGATAAGAGATATAATCAATTAGGCAAAATTATAATTAAACGTAATTAGCAGATTGAAAAGGAGAATTAGTTACCGGAAAGAGGTCGGAGGATGATGAATTTCCGGTGGAATGGCCGGCCGGATTAGGGAAGACAATAATAAACCCTAGTATTATTTATTTTTTAATTTTGTGATGAAATGGAAAGGGGAAATTTGATTGATTGATATTAGTTGTTTGTTTGAGAAAAAGATAGTAATAAAATGCTGAGAATAAGATTGGGTTTTGAATTAACGAATCCTTATGCAGCAGCCAATGCGGATAGTACAGGTCAAACAAATTTTTTCCAAATAAAATATTACAAATCTGAAAGAAGCTTTTATGCTCTGTTTTTTTTTGGGCCTTTATTTTTTTTTAACAAAAGGTCGGCCTATCCAATACTATTGGATCCTAGCGTCTGGCCTGTCCAGATATCACCTTGTTCCACGTTTAAGATTTCCAGTTCTCTTTTTACATTTTATGTTTTTTTAAGAAAGATTATCTTTATACTAATAAATAATAATATTTATAAAATAATCGAGTTGAACATAAGTAAATATATATCCGCTTTTTATTGAGAAAACAATCAAGCAATTTATTGAATTTATGTACATATATCCGTTTTATCAATTGAGCTATAGATGATCTTCGACACAATCTTATAAAAAATATTACTTGTATTAATCATAAGATTATAATGATATTGAATCTTTTTTAGGCAAATATTTGAGTCTATTATTCTTATCTCTGAAATTTTATTGTTAAATCTAATTGAACACATTTGGACACATGATTTCACGTTTTTGTTATAAAAACCTTAACAAATATGATAATATACTACTTCCGGCTACATTAAATAAAAATTATCATCTAAGTTCAATTATTGACATGTTTGGGATATATAAAATAAAAAATGTAGACCACAAATGGACCAATGTAAAATGAAAAAGATGGTGAAAATAAACTGGATATCTGAGCAGTGAGCACTAAAAACTAATGCATTTAACTTCTTCAATTCATTGCATGGTTTTTTTAAAGCTAATTGTGGGTATAAATTCTTATGCGGAAACAAACTAGATATTATTATAAACCTGGTTCATCTACTTTATGCTTTAGTTGAGAAAAGAGCAAGGACAAGCTGAGATTGAGAAGCAAGAATAGTTCCTAACTTGTGAATGGAGTGTTGTTCAGAGAACTAAGCGGCAAAAACAGTTAACTATTCAGCCTTGTTCATACAAAAAGCTGCAATGACACATACTTGTACATATTCTAGCAGATAAATCCTCTATATATGTTGTATGTGCAAACACTGAAACACATACACAATCACTAAATTACACATGCATGAGATTTCTTATTTTTGCATATGCTTGTTTCCAGGTACTTAGCTAATATCTCAACTTAAAATGTTGGACTGGGCACCAGTGTTGATAGGGCTGATTCTCTTCATATTGTTATCGCCCGGGCTTCTGGTTCAGATACCAGGGAACACGAAAACCATAGAGTTTGGCAGCTTCACAACAAATGGGAAGTCTGTGCTCATACACACTCTTCTCTTCTTCTCTATCTTCACCATTCTCATTATGGCAGTCCAGGTTCACCTCTACGCTGGCAACAACCAGGACCACGACGACTAAGGCTGCCTAGCTACGATGTCTAAGGCTGCCTACCACCTCTGCCTGCTACGTTTGTCTTTTTTATTTTTACATTTGATGGTTCATAATCAAGATCGTGATTTTGAGCTGACTGCAATGGCTATGCGTGATCCCAAGAGCCAGGTAGTGTTAGAAGGATTTGTATTAGGTTCTGGAACTGTGGCTTCCATGGATTGTAATATCTTGTTCTTAAATTTTTTTTGCTACATGTTGTTCCAAATTCTCAATGCATATAGCTAAATTAGGCTTATTATATATGAAGCTGATATCCTCTGACTAGCACTATGTAATTGCATTTGAAAGATATATGATCTAATTAAGGCCTCTGCTAATACAAAGATTTATAAAGAGTTAATAATACTGGAGACGGATATGTGAACTAGTGAATAAAGGATTACTTGCTTAGGACTTGGTAATATCAGTACCCAGATTTTATAAGCTCGGTAATGTTAACAAGAGAATTATGAAGTAGACATAAATTTGCAAGTTCACTAAAAAGAAAGGTAGCAAAACTAAATATAAAGTGGTAACAGTATTTATTATGCATATTAGCCTGCAGATATGCAGTGGTACACAATGCAAAATGTCTTAATCTTCATGGGATTTTAGTAGATTTAATACAGTCAAACAAAACACACTGATCATGGCTGGCCTGATGTAAAGGACTCTGTTCTGTTCAATCAGCATTTCTTCACGTCCTCATCCTTCGATGCCTCACCAAATTTGCATTTGGTTATTCGCACTCGGACCAGAAGGCACTGCAGACATTTTCTCAGCTTGGCACCTACAATTTAATGAGTATTAGGCACACTAGTCAGATAACTACTTGATTTATTTAGTTTTCGTATACTATAAACTACATTTACAATTTGAGCATCCTGGCGGTAAAAAATTAAGTTTTGACACATATATCTTTAAACTATAACAATAACACAAATGTGGGGGAAATTAGAACAATTACCCAATCTGTGATGTGGTTTCACAGAATAACTGATGATAGAAGATATCACTAGTTTGTGGAGCTACTTGACGGAAATAAACCACTCCATTTGTGCTTGGATCCCATTGCAATCCTTCTGCTTGTTGTTTTCCTTCTTCTAACTACTTAATACATGCACGAATATATACTTGTACGTTAGGTTCAGGTATTATAACATCTTCCAGTTAAACCCCCTTCACTACTAAGTACTAGATAATAGGATAAGTAAAATAAGGTTCTAGGTACAGTGAGATGCGTTTGCGTACTCTTCCATGAAGATCTATGTTCGACTCGTGTAGCAGATACTCCTGCCATGATGTAAGTGTAGATGTAAGTTGTCAGTTACAGATATATAATTGCAGAATTCTAAATCGAACACTACCTGTTGCTGAAGTTTATCGAGCTCATCAAGCATGCGCTGAGTCTGTTAGAAATCACAAACATTGCATCAATACATCACAGAATGGTGGTTTACTTGAAAGGAAAAAAAGAAAAAAAATGCTTAGGCAGCTCATGTGTATGCAAGCAATCCAGCAGGTTGTTAAGTTCAAGTAAAAAGAATCTCAAAGTAACGTAAGCTGACAGGTTTACCCTATCTGATCTGATCTCCCTTAAAGAGAAATCAATCTGCTTTTCTAGTGAATCAAGGTCCTTTCTGTTCAAGGAGCCCAGATCATCCCCATTGAAATTCCTGACAAAATTAGAAGAAACAATGTCAATCGAGACATCATTAACCATAGGGAGTGCCTTCTGTAATGGAAACATACGACAGAAGATTTTAAGAAACAGAGGAACCATTAGGGTGATCTCTGTGCCTAAACATAAGTTGTTAAAAGTAGGACATATATCATGCGCATCTATTAGAGATGTTTGTCACGTAAGATCTCTGAACGAAACCTTCAGAGATTACACAGTTCTCTTTGCTCGCATATGTAACAGACTAACAGTCCAAGTTAGCAGTAGTACTTCTACTCATAAACTTGCCTTTCTAATTGTTTCAAGGAATCATAGCGGTGCTTAAGCTTCATGTACTCCTGATAGCTACTCCGTTCCTATGCAACATTATCATCGCAATAAGTAGTAAGTTTAAAAATAGTATGTATACTATGTACACTAAAAATAGTCTCAGAAGTGGCTTACAAGTTCTTCTTGTATACTCCTTGCATTCACATCTGGTGGTCCATAGTTAATTTTCTGATACCTTTCAAGTGTTTTCATTATGCTAAAAAACCCACAAACATCAAACATTTTAATCTTATATCCACAAACATCAAACATTCTGATGTATCATATTAGACTAAGAAGGCTAATTGATAGGATCTAGGAAAATGGGAAAATTTGTTTGCACCATAAAATATGATTCTCAGACAAACTGAGTCAAATTTTTCATTCACTGTCAAGAATCAGCAGAAAATAATTACCCATTCTTTTAGTCATTATTAATCCTTACAATTTTGGCTCAGCTTGTCTGAGAATCTTATCTCATGCTACAAACATAATGTTCCATTTTCCTATATCCTAGCAATTGAAAAAATTTAACAAATGCCTAATTGAATACCACAACTTAACAAATAATCATGAGTTCTAGATCAAATAAATTTAAATAAGATAGAATTTAAGTGTGTTCATAAGACCTTGAAGTGCTAGAGAACTCATAGAGCTTGCCGCGAGTCGAGAAGACGATGAGAGCAACCTCAGCATCACACAGAACAGAAAGCTCATAGGCCTTCTTGAGCAAACCATTCCTCCTCTTAGCAAACGTTACTTGCCTGTTGATCTTGTTCTCTATCCTCTTCAACTCCACTCTTCCCTTCCCCATGACTTCTACAACTCACTCAAAAAATGTAAATTAAAATGTGCAAATTGTATGGAGTGCATTGAATATGATTAAATACATAGAGAAAGAGAGATGCTGAAGAAAGGTGACAACGAAGTGTAACCAATATGGCAAAAAGTGGAGATACATGCAAGTGAAAAAGGGTAATAAAAGCTTAGCCATTTTGGGCTTTGCTGAGGTCCCAAGCCTGCTAACGTGTCCACTCATCAACTCATTAACCATCACACTTGTTCTGACTTTGTGCTTTGTGGGCCCTGCTTTACTTGCGCGCTTAATTGGAAACGTGTTAGATACTTTCACGGGCCTGTGCATCGGTCATCACTTCTGTTTTATCCTAAAAGCCCAAGTTTTGGCCCACTTCCACATTATCTGTCACCTGATCAGCACTGTTTAGGTTGGTGTTTTGAAGTTCGAACTTTTTATTTATAAACGTGACTTTATTTGAAATGGAGTATATCTTTATCATAATAACTGAACGATGATTATAGGATATTTTTATATATGAAATTTATATTAATATGTATGTTAATTAATTTAGTTCATGACTCTTTTACTAATATTATATATATATAATTAGAATCATGATTTTTATTACAGTAGAAAATTAACGTAAAAATCATATTTCAATTAGATAAAATAAATAGTTATAAAATTTATAATAAGTATTACTCTTTGTTATTTCGCTTAGAACATAAAAAAAAATGGGGAAATGAATTTCTATTTGATTCAGAATATCGAAGATATCGATTATATAATATAATATAATATAATCCTAATCGTTTGTTAAATACTAATATCTAACTATTTGTATTTATTTTAATTTAATATCAAACAATCAAATTATCTTTCTTATATTTATTAAATTTACTATATATAAATATATAATACTCCCTCCATCCTAGGGGTAGCGGCACTTTAATGCTTCTCTAAATTATTTTTTTTTAATAAAATTTTAAACATCAAACTTTTATTCAGAGGAAAAAAATTAAAAAAATATATTACGGAACTATACTTTAAATGAGCGTGGAAAAACGTGCCAAAAAATAACCTGAGGGGGACAGAAGGAGTATATAGTTTTATAACATATTTTTAAGAATTTTTAAAAATTTAACTAATAAATTTTTATTTAGAAAAAAAAATTAAAAAATAAGTTACAAAACCATATTTTATAGAAGCATTAAATTACGTGTATAAATTAAATGCAACGGAGGGAGTATGTTTTATAACTTTTGATATTGATTTAGTTTCAAAAAAAACTTTTGATATTGATTTAACAAAGAATTGAAATCAAATTATATTATTATATTATATCAAAAATCAAATTCCCTTATATAAGTATATAATATACTATATAATCAAAAATTTTTTATTGATTTAACAAAGAGACGTTACAAGATTTGTTTACATTGTCATGCACAATGCTTGGCTCGACTAATTCATTTATCTAGTCGTAACTGAGATTCACGACTATCACAGTTATCATCAGAGTCCTAAATTTTGTAAAGAACAAATTGAATACTCAACAGGAGATAGAGCATCAATGTTTTCCTACAAGTCTATGAAATAATTTCCTAAAAAAAAAGCTGTAACGCGAATGAGTTCATTTCAATCATGCTGCTGCAGCCTAACACCAAACAACACTCCACCTGTGTTTACACTGCTGTAGCCGGTAAAAGGGGCTTTTTTTATACGTTCCTGATGCTTCTTTTCTTACTTTATATGAGTATTATCAGACTTTCATCTCACTATCACCTAGCCTGCATGTATGGTAAATATTTTCATGAAGAATGAACTTCTAGCAATATCAAGAAATTAACATAATCCTTCTGGACTTGAATTAAAATTAGATACACTTGAATGAAAAGAAATGTCTCTGCATACATGCAAGATTGACAAGGAAATTGACCAGAGTAGCACCAACTATATGCTATTAGTAGAACATTCATGAAAGAAAGTTCAGTGACAAAGCTTGTAACTCTCCGAAAGGCGTCGAGTTCCTTTGGAATCAAGGCGCAGCGTGAAATCAGAAGAATAGGGACTTTTGTGCCTATTCCCAATAGAAAGGAAGTGTCTGAGGACTGTTATTACCACGAGAGGCATTAGGTGCCTGGAACATTTCCAAGCAATTGACATCCGCATCACCAACATTAGGAACCAGCATTTGACCCTGATTGTTATAATGGAGGCCTGAATCTAAAGGATGTGCTCCAGGGATGGAATTGGGCTGCAAAGCGAGACCTGAACCCATATTATTGGTGTGTGTTGATGATGATGACAGAAGAGAGAGAGCACAATCCGAATGGACGACTCGAGTGGAAAACCCATCATAGTACATTCTGCTGCTGGTACCACCGCTTGCTGAAGAAGCAATGTTGTTGAGAAGCGGTTGACATACAGAAGGTTCTGCAGCTGATTGGTTGCTCAGCACAAGGTTAGTGTTGTTCATGAAGCTGTGTTGCTTTTCTCTTTTGTCAAGACTTAAAGAGTATTCAGGCAGGGATGAATGTGAATGATGGTTATAAAGCTTATTATCTTCCTCGGTTTTGACCATACCTGCCCAGATTGGATTTGTCATGGGAGTTGATGAATCGGCTTGCGGAGTGTAAAATTGAAACATTCTGGTTCCTGGAACAAACATATATATAATAAATATGTGTCCAGATAGTTTTATCAATATAACATGGATCATCTTACAATCAGTTCAATAAACCGTATTTAGGCCCAACTCCTACTTCCAATGTAGCATTAAGCTGCATTTGAGATATAAAAAAATTGCTCTCGGTAACATAAATTAACAACCTACTAATGTGTGATGTATTTTATATGAACCTTTCACTCATCAGGTCATTGTATTCCCAAAATTATTAATTTCTTTTATCTTATTGATGCACATCAGAGTTGGATCATTTCAAAATTAAATTCAATTAACTGAAACACTTGTACAGAAACCTTGATGACCGGGGAAAAAGCTTCCAGAATGTGATAGAGGCTCTGGTTGTGGCTTCCTTCTCCGACGATTATGTCCATCCAGTCGTTTCCTGCAGCTTCTCTTTCCCTCGTCAAACTCCTCTAGTGAATGGAACCTACAAGATGTGAAACAATTAAAAGCCTTTAGGATAATTTACACAATGAGCAAAACAAAACTTACAAACCATGAACTGACAAATCCTGTTTGAATCAGCAGAAAAGATAGTATGTTCTAAAGTTTAGTAAACAAAATATAAACTAAGACATAATGTAAGCTTTTCGGGCTTTCGGTGGTGCTGATCCATAATCGTCTAGAAATTACCAGTACTAAAGATCAAACTACTCCATAACATGTCATAAAAATCATACCTGCTGCACTGCTGACAGAAACGCTGCTTGTTACCATTGATTTTAACTTCCGGTGTCTTGGAGTGAGCTTCGCAGACCTTGTGCCGCCTATGATACTCCCTGCAATTGCTGAGGTCTGCATTGCACCCGTCTACAAGACACATTGCTGTATGAACTCCATTGTTAAGTTGTCTTGGCCGTGCCCTCTTCGACGAGCCTGAAGGCGATAGCATCATTTTAGGAACTGTCACACTGTCTCCTTCAACCAAGTTCCCCAGCTTCGAATCAACAGAAAAATCTCCTCTAGTCCCCTGTCCCAGATAGCTATTAGACCCTCCAACATCTCCAATGTTTGGAATAGTTTCTTGCTCATAAGCATTATAATCCCAAGAAGGTGTCTTCAAATTCCAGTCCATGATTTTTCTCTATTCTCACACCTTAAAAAGAGATATCTCTCTCCTAGCTATCAATCTATCTGACAATACAAGCATCAAAACAAGAAAATAAAATCAGCCCAGATCAAGAATAATGAAGTATCAAAAGGTTCTAAAAGCAACAAAGGCAAGTTCAGAGAAATTACCAATGAAGTTGCATGAAAGCAGTCAAGCACTAAACTTTCCTACAAAACAAGCTGAAGGAGAGGGGAAAAAAATTAAAACTAAAACCAAGTCAAAGTTAACAAAAGCATAAGAACATTTTTAGGGAATAAAGAGAGGGCAGAAATCCAGTCACAGGCATCTAAAAAAGAACTTTGTAATCAAGAAACATAAACTGAAAAAAGAATCCAAGAACCCCAATTTAGAAACATAACTAGTAAAAACAGTGAAGTAGAATGAAATAAAAATCAAGAAACAAGAAGGAAAAAAAGTGGAAGCAAATATGTGATGGTTAGTAAGTACTAGTACAGACAGCAAGTGAACAGAAATAAATAAAATAGGATACTGTAGTATAAAGAGAAAGAAAAGAGAGAGAAGTAAAGTACTTGGTTACAGTTACAGACAAGGGCAGCAGAAGAAGACTGGGGTTTAAGCTTTTTCCACCATTCATTCACTGACAAAGATTTCAGTTTTGAAGAAACAATTGAGTAAAGTAGGTGGTAGTTACAGTCAAGGTGAAAATCATAATGCCAACATGGGTTAAATCTTTAAAAACTCAAACTCCAAATGTGTGTTTGTGTCTCCAGAAGAGAGGATGTTAAGGAGATAAACTAGGCTTAAACTAGAGAAAGGAACCCAAGAAAGTCTATAAAGTGCTAGATTTGGTGGTGATTAGTTTAAGTAGAAATATACACTTATGGTAAACAGTGATTGTTTACTAGGGTTGTGTTGTAGAGTTTGAAAGGGGAAAGGATAACAAGGACAGGCTGGTTTGTTCTATATATTTTAACTTTACAGAACAAAATCAAAAGTAAATTGGCAAGTACAACCAAGGAAGGATGGATGCCCAAGACAAAAGCATGTGCCTTTGTGTTTCATATTTCATGGCATGTTTTTTGTTTTCAGAGGAATTCATTGCGCCTGTTTGGCAATTCATAAGAATTCCTTACTTATTTTTTAAAAGATTTGGTTTCTGTTTTTCATGACCTGTTTGTATAAAAAAATAGAAATATTTTTTAAAAGTTGACTAGTTATCTCTCATGACCTGTTTGTATAAAAAAATAGAAATATTTTTTAAAAGTTGACTAGTTATCTCTCAAAACTTCTGCTTATTTTCCAAACACTTTAATCACTTTTAAATCTTAACCTTACTTCTAACCAATTTTTTTATTTTAATCAAGAAACACTTGTTTTAAACTCACTCACCTTTGTCTATCTCAATTCTCAACTCAGCACCCTTTTTCCAAATGCTTGCTAGTGTGTCATAAATTCATTATGTGGCTTCTGTTGTTGCCAAATATATAGTTGGAGCGCAGAGGAAGCCAAAGTAGACGTACGAGTCAAGAGTAATTTTTAGTTTTTATTGTTTAGATACAAATTCTGGTAGTTAAAATTTAGCAGGTATAAAATTTATTATTAAATTATTATAAATTAATTTTTAAATGTGAGTTTATAATTTTTAATAACGTCAAATTTTAAAAAAAAAATTTAAAAAAAAATTAGATTTTGCAGCTTCTCGAACTATGATATAAGTCGAAATTTTATTATATTTTTACATAACAATATAAATAAATTGATTTTGTGTCGATAACTTCCATCATGAAAATTATAAAAATATCTATGCTCAACTCTCAAGTGTCTGTATGCATGCAGGTCATAATCACAAACGTGGTTGATTAGTGAATTTATATAAAAAAACAAAAAAGATATGATCATTCTTCTTTCTCATCCTCCTGGGACCATTCGGTGAGTTTAAAATAAATGTTATTTAAAATAAAAAAAGTAAACTAATAATTTGAGACTCGAAAATAAGTTAAAATTTAGAGGTCGTCTAGATAAATTTAAAAGGGTTTGTCTAGTGTGTGCCCAAGGGCACATGCTAAGCACTAACATTTATAAAATTGGAGGGATTTGATTGGTGTGGTTGTTGTAAATGCAAGGGGGGCCATCATTATTAAAAGTGTAAGCCAATCAAAATCTCCCAAATTTATAAGTTTTAGTGCTTAGTGTGTGCTCTTGGGCACACCATAGAAAAACCGAATTTAAAATCCATGCTTAAAATAAAAAGGCATTGATCCACTCCTCTCATCCCTGTCTCTCTCCTTTTCTCAGCTAAAAGGCACAAAGCCATAATCCGGACTCCCTCCCAACCCGGCAGGTTGTATACATTTACTATATATACTTATTTCGAAATTCTTATAAATTATACTCCCTCCGTACCAAAAATCTTTTCTCGTTTGATATGTCGGGACTGTTCATAACATGAGACAACTGACTAATTTACATCTAATCTATAAGACTAAATATAGTCATGAGTGATCTTGTTGATTTCGTATTTACGAGTACTTTAATACAGTGAAATTTTTATATTTAATACTAACATAAAATTAAAGATACTAATGATTAAAAGTTTGTGTTGGCAAACGTGAAAAAGAGAAACAGGAAAAGTATTTAGGGACGGAGGGAGTAGTTGTATAAGGTTTTTTTTAACAAGATTTTGAATGAAAAATTTGATATTTAAAAAAATCTTAAAATGTGTGTCAAAAAATAATATATGGAATTTAATTGGACGGAAGAAATAATAAATTTAGTGAAATATAGTAATTTGTTTTATTCTTTTGGTTCAATTTCTTGCAGTTTTGTTAGGCCCCCCGAATGCATGCAAGAGTCCCTTGAATCCTTACAACAGGAGCAACAGATGGGATAAATTTGCCTTGTCCCTCTATTTTTTTTACAGGTTTATTTACATTGCTCAACACTCGTTTTAATACACATATAAAATATAGTTTTATAATATTTTTTAATAAAAAAATTTTTTTTTATAAAAATATAATCATCAAATTTTCATTCAGAAAAGAAAATTTCAAAATAATTTATCAAATTATATTTTACAAGAGTATTATAGTACACCAAAACAAATTATAAAATGTGCGTTTAAAAGAAAATTGAGGAATAATAGTTGTAAGAGCATCTCCAACGACGTTATGTATATTTGTTAGCTATAATACAATATATGGATAATAATCTAAAATTATAGCTAATAGGTTTTATGTTAACTCGAATGATGTTATGTATAATCATATTATCTAAAATTATGCATAATTCATTTAGAGGTCCTCCAAATCTAGCTACCCAAATTTTAGTTATCCATATTTTTTTGCTAAGGGATAATGGTTGGAGTGTTTCACATTTGACCTATCCTCTAAGCATGCCAACTAGATGACACATAGATGCCAAATGAATGATATAGCTAACGGGTCTCTACTTTTGGAGATGCTCTGACTACCTATTTCAACTTTAATGATTAGTGGAACTGTTGAATCTACTTAGTACTGTATCTGGTCCATGTGACACGTCAGTGCTATTATTTCCAATTCAATGCAACATTTTATTGCAGGCTTTGCACCTACCCCTTCAATTCATACACTGACCTCTGCCAACATATTAACCATCAACTCTCGGCTCCTTCACATTACTAACCACCCGGAACAAAAACTTTACAAAACTAACCACCTTTTTTTTCACTTCACAAAACTAACCACCCTAATTCATAATCATCCAGGGGCGAACACCACAGAAAAAATTTTTGCAGGAGGCCCCTCCCAGGGGCGAACAACAAAGAATGTTCCTTATATGTTCGCCCCCCCCACGGGCGAACATAGTAGGGAAATTCTTTGTTCGTTTTGCTCAAAAATTCTTCACTTTTCAGTTCGTTTATTTAATTTATAAAAAATTCAAAAAAAGGGAAAATTGTGATAATTTATATTATTATATTTTATAATATTATATTATATAATGATATAATATTACAAAATTATTTTATATTAAAATATAATATTTTAATATTTAAGTTCATATTTAAGCTCATAAAAGATAAATAATATTGTTATTGTTTTATTTTTGTTAATCCGAAAACGTCATGTAATATCTTGTCCCGAATGCATTTGATCAAACACAGCACTTTTATTCATAGAAGATATTAAAACAACGATAACACGACTTAAATTGAAAAGCAGAAAACAGTCACGACGAAACTACAGACCACTTAATCGTCCTCGGACGACATTACACTATCAGAATAATAATCCGGAGTGGTGACCAATGCAAGGTATTGTTGTTCCTTAAACCGGTCCCCTTCTTCCCGAAACATCCGAGCATCATCGTATAGACTCTGACGATGCAGTCGCAGATTCATGCGATTCTCCTCTTCTCTCGCTCTGAAGAGGGCGGCCTCCAGCTGCTGCGGCGTTTCTCGAGGCATAGTACGAGCCCTTCGTTTAGGAATCGGAATCCCAGCTAGTGCACAACGTTCCATGCACACTTCATGCCTACGCACACGCCACTCCCACTCATTCAACATGGTGGTAATCGACTGAGGGGGGTATCGTAAATTAGGGTTTAAAGAGTAGGTAAAGTCATCATCACACCACCATTTTCTACCCATGGCAACAAACAGATCACCTGGTGTGTAACTCATGATTTATGATGAACTATATCTTCTGTGAGGTCTATGGTTGTGTGTGCATTGTGCATATTGTATGTGAACCTATTTATAGGCACAGCATAACATTGCAACGAAATAATGCTGATATTCACATGATCAACAGTTGTATCCCATAATGCTGATATTCACATGATCAACAGTAGTATCTCATAATGCAGAGGTTCACATGATGAACAGTATGTCATAAAGTAAAGGTTCTGCAGAAAGTAAGGCTGCATTAGACTTAAAGCCAAAGGACTTGTAAAATCCAAAATTATAATCAGATCTGGAAAGATTTTTAGCCACTTGTAAATGCATTATTTTGAAGGGGAATAACTGCATCCTTCAATAACATATCAAACTGCAAGGACTTGTCATATCAAACTTTAATTATGAGTTGTCTACTCACCCCTTTAAATTGCAGCTACTGTTCTACTGCATTACAAGTTTGACTCAAAAAGATACAAGAACTGCAGAGACTTGTAATATGAATAAGCACTAAAATATGTGGTTTTTTCGGTAATATGAATAATTTTGTTTAGGTTAATATAAATAGATATTGCTCATATCATTCCGATTTGCAAAAATAAAAACTGCAAATAAAAGTACATTTGATAAGTTCGAGGTCTTTAATATTCTCAATCCTGAGTTATGTCGACATAATAGTCGGAATCATAATCTTCATCATCATCTTCAGCATCAGCGGCCACCGAGGTATGCTTTTCATTGCAATCATAAAGAAAATTTGGCACATCTCCCCATACTTCCCAAAATTCAGCTTCTTCACGTGCATCAAGTTTCTTCTGCAGTGCATCACATTCTTTCGTAATTCCAGCCATGTATCGATTGTAGCGAGCATCAGAAAATGGGATACCCAACCGACGAAGTCTGTCAAAATAAAGTTGTTGAACTTGAGGATAACGTTCGGACTCGTCTAATACCTCCTGATATGTCGGCACCCAATCTTTGCCCTTTCGGATTCTCCTAGTAGTAAACTTGCGGCAAGAGTTGTTGAATTTCATCTGGGCCAGCTCTCGAGCGTGCTCTTCGGCCTGGCGACGTTTCTCCTGTAAGATCTCCTCTTTAAGGCTCATTGGAGCCCCCCCTGGATGCTGATTCGTCGCCATCCGTCCCATTGGTGGGCGACGCTTTTGTTGCACGACCGGTTGTTGGTTGTTCTGGTTGCTGCGCATTCCTCCCAACAATAGCTCCGGTTGTCTTCTCTCTTGTTTTTTTAGGCGTTTTTCATAGCCGGGGGTCATTGGTGCCTTGCCCTTATCCATTTTGGGGTGATTGAAGTGATTAAAAGAAGAAGTGTTGCAATGACAAACAATAAAATGAGTGAAGTGTATGTGTTGAATGTATGGGGGAGAACATATTTATTAGGACATCTCCACATTGAATTATTGTTGTAATATTATGTATATTCAAAAGTAGTTGCAGTTATGACATAATTCAAAATTTGTATTATGGCAACTCCCTGCACTGCTCTTCTTGCATGTTTAAAATTTCGAAATGACAAGTCTCTGCTGCATTTTTGTCTAGGGTATCTTGAAATTATCTTCAGCTTTCTTTTGCAGGTACTTTATACAAAGCATGCATATTACTGTAGAGTTGGAGTGTGTTGTCAAGCTATCATGTCATGCTTATTGCTGTACACATGTGAACCATGTCTTTTTGCAGAACCTCTTGTATCTTTTTCAGTCAAAGTTGTAATTCATTGATCCCCCTTGAAAATAATGCATTACTAGTGACCTGCAGCTTTTCTTTTTGCAGAACCTTTAATTTATGCCCTACTGTTGATCATGTGAACCTCTGCATTATAAGATACGACTGTTCTCATTAGAAAAATTTGTATCAAAAATATTACTCTATCGTTAGTGGAAATTTTGAAAATATTATATATTGAGTTTCAGACATTTTTTATGAATGGTATTACATCCAAAATGAAAGATTCCGAGTCCTACTATTTTTGCTAATATTTTTAGATTTTTAAAATTTTATCAACTATTTATTTTTAATTTTTTGATTGTTTTATTTGATTTAAATAAAAATAAATAGGAGAAGTTTTTATTCCGTTTATTTATCCCGTTTATTTATTGCTTTAACACCATAAGCAATAAGTTTATGTAAATGCTTCTGTTTCGTACTCTAGTGCTTGAAACCCCTTTTATCAAAGGAGCAATTATAACTCCTCCTGCTCATGCACAGTATACGTATAGTCACCTCCTATGCATTATTACACTTGTGAAGCACCAATTATTCAACTAGCTAGCCTACTATTCATGCACAGTATGTTTCTCTTTATATGTTGCAGCTCTCCATGCACCAATTACTAAGATTTTTTGCCTAACATTAATTCCTTGGCCATTTGCCTTATAAATTGAACTCAATTTCAACATTTCAACTACGAAAATACATCGAAAACAATATTTCTTTCATTACTTCAACTGCACCAAGATGGAAAAGGGTAAAAGGCCAATGTCCCCCGGATACGAAAAACGCCTGCAACGGCAACAACAGAGAAGACAACAACCGGAGCTATTGTTGGGAGGGATGCGCAGCAACCTAAACAACCAACGACCTGCATTACCTCCTAAAAGCAAACCACCACAGACGTTGGAGATCAAGCGGGATCATGCGTACTATTTGCAACGTAAGTTTTCTACTAGGAGAGCTCGAAACGGCAAAGATTGGGTGCCGACAGAGCAGGAGGTTGAGGATGAGGGCAGACGTTATCCTGAAGTTGATAAACTTTTAGAAGACAGACTTCGTCCGTTGGGTGTTGCATTTTCTGATGATCGCTACAATCGATACATGGCTGGAATTGAGCAAGAATGCGATGCATTGCAGGCTAAACTTGATGCACGTGATGAAGCTGATTATTGGGCAATTTGGGGAGATGTTGACGCTGAGGACGATGATGATGAAACCGAAGAATATGGTTCCGACTATATTGTGGACATCACCAAGGATTGAGAACTTATGTCATGTTCTCATTTGAAAACAATATGTAATTTTCTTTAAGTTTATGTAAATTCAGTTTATGTAATGCTTTTGTTTCGTTTAAGTTTATGTAATGCTTCTGTTTCCTTTAAGTTTATTTATGGGATAAATATCACGTTGGTGACTCGTTTCGTCCAAATGTATCAATTGAGTGACTCATTTCCAAATTGACTCAAATTGAGTGAAGTGTATGTGTTGAATGTATGGGGGAGAACATATTTATAGGACAGCTCCACATTGAATTATTGTTGTAATATTATGTATATTCAAAAGTAGTTGCAGTTATGACATAATTCAAAATTTGTATTATGGCAACTCCCTGCACTGCTCTTCTTGCATGTTTAAAATTTCGAAATGACAAGTCTCTGCTGCTTTTTTGTCTAGTTGGAGTGTGTTGTCAAGCTATCATGTCATGCTTATTGCTGTACACATGTGAACCATGTCTTCTTGCAGAACCTCTTGTATCTTTTTCAGTCAAACTTGTAATGCATGCACAGAAGAACAGTAACTGCAATTTAAAGGGGCGAGTAGAGTACTCATATTTAAAGTTTGATATGACAAGTCATTGCAGTTTGATATGTTATTGAAGGATTCATTGATTCCCCTTGGAAATTTTGAAAATATTATATATTGAGTTTCACACATTTTTTATGAATGGTATTACATCCAAAATGAAAGATTCCGAGTCCTACTATTTTTGCTAATATTTTTAGATTTTTAAAATTTTATCAACTATTTATTTATAATTTTTTGATTGTTTTATTTGATTTAAATAAAAATAAATAGGAGAAGTTTTTATTCCGTTTATTTATCCCGTTTATTTATTGCTTTAACACCATAAGCAATAAGTTTATGTAAATGCTTCTGTTTCGTACAAGTGCTTGAAACCCCTTTTATCAAAGGAGCAATTATAACTCCTCCTGCTCATGCACAGTATACGTGTAGTCACCTCCTATGCATTATTACACTTGTGAAGCACCAATTATTCAACTAGCTAGCCTACTATTCATGCACAGTATGTTTCTCTTTATATGTTGCATTACTAGTGAACTGCAGCTTTTCTTTTTGCAGAACCTTTAATTTATGCCCTACTGTTGATCATGTGAACCTCTGCATTATCAGATACGACTGTTCTCATTTGAAAAATTTTTGCTACTATTTTTAGATTTTTAAAATTTTATCAACTATTTATTTTTAATTTTTTGATTGTTTTATTTGATTTAAATAAAAATAAATAGGAGAAGTTTTTATTCCGTTTATTTATCCCGTTTATTTATTGCTTTAACACCATAAGCAATAAGTTTATGTAAATGCTTCTGTTTCGTACGAGTGCTTGAAACCCCTTTTATCAAAGCAGCAATTATAACTCCTCCTGCTCATGCACAGTATACTTATAGTCACCTCCTATGCATTATTACACTTGTGAAGCACCAATTATTCAACTAGCTAGCCTACTATTCATGCACAGTATGTTTCTCTTTATATGTTGCAGCTCTCCATGCATATTGAATCACATCTAAACACAGCAAACCCAGTTTGAAACTCTTAAAAAATTAGAGAAGCACACAAACACCCAAAAACACACAACCACAAAAATGGCAAGCTACGTAAACGTGAACATCTTCTGGGGCGGTGAAATCGTGAAGCAAGATAACGATGTTATCTATACGGCTGATCCAAAAGAGATGAGGTTTATCCAATTCGGCACTACATTGGAAGAGTTACACGATATTGTGTATGAGGTTATGAACATAAGTAGGCATCACTGGAATTTGAAACTGAGTTTCAAATATCCTAGACTTGGTGTCGGTAACCTCGTAACAGGATATTTTGTAAAGTCCATTAGGTCGGACGACGATGTGAGGAGGATGCTAAGCATCCCCGGACGATTTTTGTATGGGATGGGAGACGTATGGATGTTTGTTGAAGCTGAGAGTGTTGCTCAGCAAAGCCAACCCTATGAAGCCCCATGGACCCAACAATCTGGGCAGTCGCATACATTTCTTGATAGCCAACAATATGATGGGAACTATGCAGGAAACTCTGGTGGGGGTTACGGTGGCGACTATGGAGGAAGCGAGTTGGGGTCTATGGCCGGATGGTCAAATAGCGTATTCCAAAGTGGCTACAACTACGGGACCGTAGGGCATACAAAAGTTGCTGAGGAGGACATACAATTGTCGCAGCCTCGTCATACGCGAGACAGAAGTGCAGCTGTGAATCTTGCACTTCACGGGGACGAAGAAGATGAAGAAAATGCCACGGAAAGAGCATTAACTACAAGTGACGATTCGGATTGGAATCTGTCAGACGAAGAGGTTGAGGAAGAATCTGAAGACTTTTCAGAAGCCGACTCGGATGAAGTCCGAGAGGGGAATACCTCGTTGCAGACGCGCGATATGTCTGTTTATGTACCAAGGGCTGCATGGTTTGGATCTCAGCAGTACGAGACTGAGATAGTGTCCAATGTGGACACTATCATGTCCCACGGGTTCAATCCATCCGTTGATGAGTTAGGCGTCGGAGCCATGTTTCGTAACAAAGAGGTTCTAATCTCGGCGGTTAAGGAGGCACATATTAAAATGAATCGGAACTTTGTTGTGCAAAAAAGCACTACGCAAAAATACAAAGTCAAGTGTACAGTCTATGATTGTAAGTGGAAGTTAAGGGCTGCGAAGAAAAAGCAGCACGGTATGTTTGAAATCACAGAATGTCCTGAGACACACACGTGCTTGTTGGATAGGCCGACACAGGATCATAAGAAGATTTCAGCAAAAATGATAGGGTCATTGGTTGCTCCACACGTAAGTCGCACAACCTATTGTCTCTTATTGACACTGATTTTTTGTCCTTTTGATTGTTAATACTTGTTCGTTTCAACAGATTTCACAAACCCCAAATCTTAGGGTAACAAACATAATAACAATGGTGAACGATGAGTTCCAGCACATTGTTAGTTACAGCAAAGCGTGGAGGGGGAAGATGGCTGCAATGGAGACCCTTTATGGCAATTGGCAGACTACCTATAATGAGTTACCACGGTTCCTCTCTGTCATGGCAAGTACAAATCCAGGGAGCGTAATGGAGATTGATGCGGTTCCACATCAAACTGAGATTGGCAAATCTGTATTTGTTCGCGCATTCTGGTGTCTGAAGGCGATCATTGATGGCTGGCAGCACGCTCGCCCAGTCATTTCAATTGATGGTACATTCCTCAAGGGAAAGTACAATGGAAAGTTGCTGGTTGCGGTGGGAGTGGACGCTAACAACCACCAATATCCAATCTGTTTTGCCCTCGTGGATGAGGAGACTACGGAGAACTGGTCCTGGTTCCTACGTCTTCTACGAATACATGTATGCCGAGAGAGACTTGGCGTTTGTATTATATCGGACCGTGCCCCCGGGATCCTCGCTGCAGTGAATGACGAGCGCAACGGCTTCACTGAACCTTTTGGTGTTCACAGATACTGCCTCCACCATGTGAGAAGCAACTTCTCCAAACATCACCCGGGAAATGACTTGAAGATGTTCATGTGGCTAGCAGGCCGAACACCACAAATAAGAAAGCACGAGGCTTACATGAAACATATTGCCCGCATTTCTCCCCAAGCGGCGACATATTTGCGGGAGATAAATCCTGCCTTGTGGACCATCTGTCATGACACAGGCCACGCTCGTTACGGCCAGGCCACTACCAACGTGACGGAGAGTTTCAATGGCAACATTCGACAAGCTCGCTTCCTACCGGTCACCGCAATGATGGAATTCCTCTTTTACAAAACTGTAAGGACGGTGAACAAGGAGAGAAACGCTGCTCTAGAAAGCATGCAAGAAGGTCATGAACTCTGCCTGCGAGCTAGGAGAATGTTGGAAACCAATACTGAGAGGGCTAACGCCCACCACGTTGAAACATTTAACCGGCAAAGTGGTTTATTCTCCGTAAAGACGCGTAGGTACAGGTTGAAAGGTGTGGAAAAGGGCGGAAACACACAAGTCGTGGACATCAGAAGGGGTACTTGCACGTGCGGGAAATGGGCCTGTCATCGCCTTCCATGTTCTCATCTGATTGCTGGGTGTAATCGTAATTCCATAAACTGGAAACAGTGGATCGGCCCTTACCACTACACTCCCGTTTTGCAAAATATGTGGGAGCCTATGATATATCCGTTACCAGCAACCGGCTATTGGGATGTGCAACTCCCATTAGCATGGCAAAGGTATGGAACCGTGGTGCCGAACGAGGCCATGCGAAAGAGAAGAGCAAAGCGAGGCCAAAGGGGGCAGTCGGTGAGAATACGGACCGAGATGGACGGTTCCCGAACGGGACACAAATGTAGTCGGTGCAAGCAAGAAGGTCATACGAAGCGGAACAAGAAGTGCCCCATGTACAATGCATAATACATTGTACACATATTAGATGTTACTATGTATTATTTTGCCTCAGTGACTTAGTAAGGCAAGAAAAAGTCTTGTAACATTTCTAGTTGATTTAATGAATTTTCCCGGCTTTAAACATTTAAATCGCATTATATTATAGTTCCCAATTTTCCAACCAAATATGACTTTTATTACCAGTTTATGGGTTCGAAAAATCATAATTTGGAGTGCTTTCACCCCCAATTTTGTTGGTTAACAAAAATCAACGTAAACAAGTGTAGTTTTGTAATCATGTTTTGGAACATAATTTGATTGTTTTTTAATACAATAAGGGCATTTTTTGAAATTCTTGAAAATGCAAAGAACTACCATTTTCCACGAATATATTGATTTTTCAGACCACTTTCACGAGTCAAAAAAACATATTTTCGGATACCATTTCTTCATGAAATTTTTTCCTACCAAAGTCTTCACACCCTATTTTGATGGGAAGCAAAAAATTTCATCAAAAAATATAGGGAAGGGAGTTTTGTAAATGCGTCAAAACGCCAAAAAATAAGCTAATTTGAGTCGAAAAATGACTTTTATGACCATTTTCTGGGGTCGAAAAAACAAGTGTAGTTTTGTAATCATGTTTTGGAACATAATTTGATCGTTTTTTAATAGAATAAGGGCATTTTTTGAAATTCTTGAAAATGCCCTTATTCTACCATTTTCCACGAATATATTGATTTTTCATACCACTTTCACGAGTCAAAAAAACATATTTTCGGATACCATTTCTTGATGAAATTTTTTCCTACCATAGTCTTCACACCCTATTTTGATGGGAAGCAAAAAATTTCATCAAAAAATATAGGGAAGGGAGTTTTGTAAATGCGTCAAAACGCCAAAAAATAAGCTAATTTGAGTCGAAAAATGACTTTTATGACCATTTTCTGGGGTCGAAAAAACAAGTGTAGTTTTGTAATCATGTTTTGGAACATAATTTGATCGTTTTTTAATAGAATAAGGGCATTTTTTGAAATTCTTGAAAATGCCCTTATTCTACCATTTTCCACGAATATATTGATTTTTCATACCACTTTCACGAGTCAAAAAAACATATTTTCGGATACCATTTCTTCATGAAATTTTTTCCTACCATAGTCTTCACACCCTATTTTGATGGGAAGCAAAAAATTTCATCAAAAAATATAGGGAAGGGAGTTTTGTAAATGCGTCAAAACGCCAAAAAATAAGCTAATTTGAGTCGAAAAATGACTTTTATGACCATTTTCTGGGGTCGAAAAATCATAATTTGGAGTGCTTTCACCCCGAATTTTGTTGGTTAACAAAAATCAACGTAAACAACTGTACTTTTGTAATGCGTGAAAATGACCAAAATCTTCCAGTTTTACTAAGAATGACTTTCCGGACCCGGTTTTCGGGGCCTAAAAACCATGTTTTGGAACATAATTTGATCGCATAATTTGAAAGAAACTAATTAGTTATGTTCGCCCGAAGAGAGGGCGAACATATAATGGGTTGTTTTGTAAATATTGAATTCATATTATTTTATTGATTAGTCATCAGTTGAAGTGATAATTGAGTAAATTTGTTTATATATAGTTAGAACTAAGGCCATACACATACTCGAACTTCTCATCTGCTCATACTAAAAACATCTCATGGACAAGCAGAAACAATCTAGAAAGCTTGACGACGGGATGCAAGAATGGAGTTGTACAAAAACGAGAAGACTTGTTTCAACTGCCATGGAAAGGGATGCGGAGAAGATGAAGTTTGCTACGGAGATGCGGTTGTTGTGTTCTGCCCTTTGCACTGTAGCCATGTTAAAGGTTCAGTACACCCATGTGAGTAAAGTGGTGGAGGTGTGTGAAATGCTTCCGGCCATGTGAAACTGCATAGATTCCCTTACTGTAACCATGATAAAAGTAAAGTAAATGGCATAGTGGGGGGTGCTGTAGCCATGTGAGGCACTACATTGGCAGAGATTCCATTATTTTCTTCAGCAATAATGCTGAGTGAACATGTGTATGAAGGGAGCCTACTTAGGAAATTGGGGTTATAAATAGTGGAAAACTTGTTCACACTTTTTAAACAAATCTTAATTACATGGAGCCAATAGGTGAGGTTGTTCAAGGGGATACGTGCTACTGTGAAAGGCTTGCCGTTCATAGTCATTATCGAGGGAAAGGGCCTAATGCTGGAAGAATGATGTCCCGGTGTCCACTATGGCCAAACGGGTGCGGATACATGTTCTGGATCGATGAGCCACTTGAGCCGCGTGCTAGTGCAGTGCTTACTGAGATGACTAAGGAGATGAGTGACATGATATGGGATCATTACTTTGCGAAGGAGAGGATTAGAGAGAGGCATGATGAAGAACTTAAATCTGTGAAGGGGAAAAAAATGGGGGAGGGTTGTTCAAAAAAGGGATAAAAGTTGATGTCCTGGCAACGTGCATGTACTGTTGTTTTTTCTTATTATGTTAATCAATAATACATTGTCCATGTCCTTTCCTACTTTGCGAACTCAGTCTTATTTATTAAGTTATTTACATTTTAATATTTTAAAGTGACCTCTATGTAATTTTCGCCTATAAATAAGTTCTCCCTCATCATCTCACTTTCATCACCAGCTCAAACACATTATATCATTTATGGATTCCGCTGCTGTCGATAAGTGCTACTGTGACAAAGCCCTTGTTAAGAGGGTTTGTCGGGACAACGGTCCCGACGTTGGTAGACGGATGTTGCAATGTCCTGACGGCGCAACTGGTTGTGGTTACTTACTATGGCTAGATGATCGACTAGACAACCGTTCAACTGTGGTCATCAACAAACTTGCTGAGGAAATAAGTGACCTCAAATGGTCGCAGGCAGCGGAAGTGGCAGAAATGGAGACGAAGCATGCCGAAAGAGTAAGAAGAATGAGGAAGACCATGAAAGGTGATGGATCTCGATGGGATGCTGAGGATGTGTGATGTTATTCATGTTATGTGTTTGGCTTCCAATGCTGTTTAACTTATGCACATCTGTCTATCTATCTTTATAACTGTTCCAATTGTTGTTTGCTCGTGTTACGTTTGTAAGTGCCCACTCGTATGTTTTAGTGGAATTTTAAGTGGTATGTTGATGCGTACTATGTTTGTGTGGCTTTGTTAGCAATGACAAACAATAAAATTCATGTTCGCCCTCCAGTCGGGCGAACATACAAGGGCTTGCCTCGTATCACTTGCGTTTACACTCCTCGCTTTTTTAATTACCACAAACTCAATTATCATACTACTTGACTTGCCCATTTGGATCTTCTGACTCACCGTTTTGGATGTTTAACACGCAACTACCTGTTGTATACGCTCGATTATCTGTTTTTTCTATCGTGATTATTTTGCTAGTATTTTAAAAAAAAATTCAAATTTTTTTTCAAATTTAATTTAATTGAAAATTTTAATTTATTATTTATAAATTAAATTTTTCCACACCGTTTAAAATATATTTAAAAAATTTCTAAATAATTAAAAAGCTCTCGTGCCTTGCACGGGCTATAAGCTAGTATTTTAAAAAAAGGTGGTTAGTTTTGTAAAGAAGTTGTTTAGGGTGGTTAGAAATTTGAAGGAGCCTCATTTATTATGTTATGTCATTTGTTATGTTATCATGTAAACGGAAAGTGCTAACATTATAGAACAATATGAGTGAACAAAAAACATAAACATAATAAAAGTACATAAACCGTTCTACCCGAATAAAAGTACATAAAGATAAACATAATGCATTATCAAATGCATAATAAAAGTGCATACACATAAACAAAGTACATACGAGGGGAAGCCAAAAAGCCTACTTCTTCGTATGCCCGAAGAAGTGACTTCCAGTGTAACATCTACGACCCTTCCCCTTCGCAGCTCTAGGTGGCTGCTGTCTCTGCTCATGCTCGGATGGCTCCTCATCGTCAGACTCCTCATCGTCAGACTCATCCTCAACCTCCGACGGCTGTGCTGCTGCTCTCGGTGGACGCACAGGTGCGTACGCCCAGGGGCTACTATCCCCCGCAAATGCAGCAAAAGCGGGTAAAGGTGTGGTAAAACCCTGGCCGCTGGTGGACATCATCGGAGTGAACGTGACAGGTGGACTCCCGAATCTGTATGTACTGCTCCCAAAGGACGGGTCCTGGGTGAATGGGGGAGGTGTGTGATCCTCTAAGAATGACATGTCAGGACGATATACATATGACTCTGACAAGTGATCCTGTGACGGACCCTCATCGTCCTGTGCCTCATCATCCCCTAATCTGCTCCTTTGGGGCCATGGAACCCCCTCAGATGTAGAAGGCTGAATGAATGGAGACCAACCACCAGCCTCAAAAGTACCTGCTCCATCATGACCTGCAGAATGTGAGGTGCCTGCAAGGTGTGAGCTACCCACATGGGTGTAGTAAGTGCCCTCTTCGGGCACTACCGGTGTGACTGGTGGTCGTCCCCTACGCCCACCAGGAGCCCGTGCCCTAGGTCTGGCAGGGGCCTGTTCCGCAGGTCGACGCTGTACACGAGTAACCATATCCTGTAAAATATGGTTTGCCAGACCCAAATCAGGAGCATAAGGGTCAATGGCACGCTGCATAGCGGATAACTGCTCCTCCTGTTTACAAACATGTATATTTAAGTCAGAACAGTGTACAAAAGAAGCGGAGAACATGTATATTTAAGCATGTATATTTAAGCATGTATATTTACCAGTTCCTGTGTCGAGAGCTGTGTTCCCTGGAAGGCACCCTCCTGCTGTGGCCAGTGTAAGGGGTTAATGATGATTCGACGTGTGACCCTGTGGAACCATGGCAGGTATGAGGCAGTGCAACCCTCGCCATGCATAAGTGGAGGAGATGCGAGGGCACGCTCCATGCAATAATCATCACCAACTACTAATCTAAACTAAAATTATCACTACCACTACTAATCAACAACAATCATCACCAACTACTAATCTAAACTAAAATTATCACTAACATAAGCTACTACCAAATACCAACTAACAAAACCCATTATAAATTATCAAACAAATTACTAATCAAGTCTAATTTTTAATTCATTCAAAATATGAGATCTAATTTTTAATTTTTTATGGAATATTTGTTATTAAATTCGAAAATTATTTTAATTAAATCAAAATTTCATAATAATTCCTATTTCGGTATAATATTTTTTTAATTCCAAAATTCGAAATAATTCCATTTTTTAATTCCAAAATTCGAAATAATTCAAATTAAATTCGAAAATGTGAGATTGCTTATTTTTATTCTATTTTTTAACGTAAAACACCCAAATTTAATCTACTAACCTAATTTCTAAATTTAATCTACTAACCTAATTTCTAAAATTAACATAATCTACTAACAAATACCAACTAACAACATTCATTATAAATCATCATACAAAATTACTAATCAAGCTAAGAACAATCATTATAAAATTTATAAAAATACATGCATGCAATTTGATGAGATTGAGAATGGTGAAAAAACCTTGAAAATGGGGTGAAATTGATTAATTGATTCGGTGAAAGTAGCAAAGCAAGCGCCCTTTTTCCCTTTTCTTTGTCCGGATCTCACTTTTTTCTCCAAATTCAAGCTTGCAATGTGTGTGCAATGTGTGTGTAATGTGCTCCTTCACATTACTAACCACCCGGAACAAAAACTTTACAAAACTAACCACCTTTTTTTTCACTTCACAAAACTAACCACCCTAATTCATAATCATCCAGGGGCGAACACCACAGAAAAATTTTTTGCAGGAGGCCCCTCCCAGGGGCGAACAACAAAGAATGTCCATTGAATCACACAAAACCTCCCCAGCCCCTCTTCTTCTTCTTCATTTTGCGACACCAGCCTCAATTTACACACACATTACACACACATTGCACACACATTGCAAGCTTGAATTTGGAGAAAAAAGTGAGATCCGGACAAAGAAAAGGGAAAAAGGGCGCTTGCTTTGCTACTTTCACCGAATCAATTAATCAATTTCACCCCATTTTCAAGGTTTTTTCACCATTCTCAATCTCATCAAATTGCATGCATGTATTTTTATAAATTTTATAATGATTGTTCTTAGCTTGATTAGTAATTTCTAAAATTAACATAATCTACTAACAAATACCAACTAACAACATTCATTATAAATCATCATACAAAATTACTAATCAAGCTAAGAACAATCATTATAAAATTTATAAAAATACATGCATGCAATTTGATGAGATTGAGAATGGTGAAAAAACCTTGAAAATGGGGTGAAATTGATTAATTGATTCGGTGAAAGTAGCAAAGCAAGCGCCCTTTTTCCCTTTTCTTTGTCCGGATCTCACTTTTTTCTCCAAATTCAAGCTTGCAATGTGTGTGCAATGTGTGTGTAATGTGTGTGTAAATTGAGGCTGGTGTCGCAAAATGAAGAAGAAGAAGAGGGGCTGGGGAGGTTTTGTGTGATTCAATGGACAGGTGGCCGCCCGTGACTGGGCCGGCCACGTCAAACCTGCACAGACATGTTCGCCCGTCGCAGGGGCGAACACAACACCGTGGCTTCGTCCTGTTCGCCCGTAGGTTGATCTCGGCTGAAAAAAAAGTTTACTGCTATGTTCGCCCGAGGTGTGTTGAATTAGGGTGGTTAGTTTTGTGAAACGAAAATTTGGGTGGTTAGTTTTGTAAAGATTTTGTTCCGGGTGGTCAGTAATTTGAAGGAGCCATCAACTCTCCCGTGTGTACTAAACATTTCAGTGTTACTTATGCATCGTTTCGGTATTTAATTCATCTTTATGCGTCTAAAAGTTGTTTCATTCGATTATTAAAATTCATTTTGTGAAATAATACTCTCTACATCTCTTCTCTATTTCATATTTTATTCATATATTGGGCTTCACTATAACAAAAGAAAGAGAAAAGATGGAGGTGAATTGGAGGAAAAGATTTTTTTATTGTGAAAAAATAAGTTAAGAGCAATGGGTGGCTCTTAACTTTGAGGAGAGAGGAGAGAGGAACAAGAGACTCTTAATGATTTAAAGAGCTATTAAGAGTCTCTTGGAGCACCATTTTTCCTCTCCTTCCTCAAATCTCAAGTTACGAGCCTAAATGAAGAGTTTCTTAGAGCATCTCCAATAGACTCTTATAATCACTCTTAAATATAATATAAATTATTAGCTCTTAGCAATTTAGTGCACATTTACTCCAACAATGTTCTTTATATCCACTCTTTATCTATTTTTATATTATTAAAAGTATATTGAACTCATAAAAAGACAAAAAAAATGAAAAGAAAGAGAGTAAGTGGAACAAACTTATAATAAAATATTAGTTAAGAGCTATGTAGTGGCTCCTATAGTTGAGGAGAGAGAAGAGACTCTTAAGGTTTTAAAGAGCCTCTAAGAGTTGGTTGGAGCTCAAAATTTGACATGGCTCTTTCTTTTTTAATTTAAAAGTTCAAATGAAGAGCCTATCGGAGATGCTCTTAGAGATGCTCTAATAGTCTTTAGGTTTTTAGTTTTGGTTTTTCTATGTGTGGCCCCACTAAAATTTATAAAGTTAGATGATTTTGATTGTCTCCTACTTTTTTATAATGATGGAGTCTTGCAAATTCAACAACCACACCTACCAAAATCCACCAAACTTATAGAATTTGAACACACTATCCAAACCATTTTAGTTTTCTATATATTTCCTTCGTTTAAAGTATTAGTTATTTTTAATTTCTTGCGATTGAATTATAAAAAAATGTCTTTTACATATTTTTTTTAAAAAAAGTGTTTTTTCTAAAATAAAAAACCAAACAATTATTATTCTAGAACGGAAAGAATATTAATTAGAAAATATTTTAATGAGACACTTCACTTAATTATTTTTAAAAAAGTTATTTAATATAAATATTGTATATTATCATTCAGAAAAATAAAAAAAATAATTCAAAATGTGATTAAAGCACTTTGAATTATATATAATAAGTTAAGCATGGTGTATTAAAAACGAAAAAAGTGTAGTTTAAGATAAAGTTAATAAAAAGTGTCTCTAAATAGTTATATTATTTTTATTTTGCATATGATTATTCTCACAAATATTTTCTTCTCATAAGTATCTTCTTAAAATGAAGTTGCTATCATTTTATATTTTGAGGGACATCATCGACATTAAAAAATTGAAAGAAAGTTTGAAGTTACCCTTATCCTTGAATGGGTATAAATTATCATTTGTATCATCAATGTTGAAGAGTACAATTCAACAAAGTATAAATTACTTTCAAAAAGAAAAACAATGTATAAATTGTTGTAACTTTTTCTTTTTTTCAATTTTAGTTATTATGTATCTTATACTCTTTAATAATTTTATAACATAATATAATATAATTTGAGATTTTACAAGTATACACATTTTTTAAAATAATATTATAAAATTTAATTATAACATATTATTGAAGGAAATCAAATAGAGATTTATGAGAAAAATATTAATCAATTTATGAAAAAAAATAGTAATTAATATGAGTTGTAAAATTTGAGATGTTGTAAATAAAATAAGTAGTAAAAATATTTATTATGTTTTAGTGTAATTGTTATGCAGAGCAAGTGAATCTATCATGGGCTATAAGGATACGAATACATCAGTACAGCGTACAGCCCTTCTTTAGCCCGAAGATAACACAGTGACATCGAAAGGATGTAGTCATATACTAATAAAGGAAAACAATTTGTGAAGATAGTAAAATGATTTTGATTCAGCTTAAGATCTTTTACGAGCGAGAACACTAAAAGATGTATTTAATGATGAGCTCGGACACCAGAAATACAAAGACTACACGATACCATCATTAGCATTTGATTAATCAGCACGGCTCCTTCTAGTCCACAAACAGAACATAACATGCAACATTGTTAAGAGTCCGACGAGGAATGAGCATAATCACTCGCTTTCATCCTTCCCTGGTCGTGGTCTAAGGAACCCCCTTCCGGTTTGACTTTTGACGATGAATTGTCATCGTTTCAAGTGTGCGGCGCGTGTTCGAATTGTATTTTGAAGGAAGAAAGTGATCATGAAAAACGAGATGTGTCGTCGTACCACTTTTGCTTATGTTCATGGTAATATTTGGTGTAGTGAAATGATTTATCCATATCAAGCTAAATCCGATCTTTCTGAATTCGGATCGGACTTTTCTTAAAATTAAATGGCTAATTCAGACATGTGAGAAAGATTGGGTCCGAATAAGACTCTTTCGGGTGAGATATATTTCAGGGTTTTTTTGATCAAATCCGACAGATTTTCCGGATTCTATTTGCTGTCCGTATCTAGTCACAACGAAAATACCCGACAAATTGTCTCATGAGGGATTGGAGGAAAAAAATACATACTTGTGCTAATGTGAAGAATAGAAGAGGCATTCTTTCTTTATGTATGCAGTGCCCAAATTTCCGTATTCAAAGTTAAAATCAGTGACATAGTTATGGTCATAGACTCATAGTAGTCATAGCATTTTGTTAATTCTGTTGCAAAATCGATGTTAAATTGAGTACAGTATCAAACAAATTGATACTGATAGTGGCCTTTAGCTACCGTAAAATCAGTAATAGACTAATATCATCTTTTCTGGGCTTCATCATGAATCCTGAGGGGCCCAAATTTTGAATCGAAGATCATCCCTTTGGGCTGCAGCAAAAATCCTGGAGGGGCCCAAATTTGAGATTTGATACAGTCACTGAGCATAGATTGTCTGTGCATACTCCAGCTTTAGTAGGCCTATGTAATCATATGGAGACGTTAATTCAAATTACAATTATACAATATCTGCCTGTTTTTCTGACTTTAAAAATTACCGCTTAATCAAGAAAAATTGAAAGTTCGATTTCTGTTTTTTTGCTACGAGGCAAACATGTTCAAGGATTACGTAGAAAGAGCAACTTAATAATCGTGTTCAACATGCTCAAGTAATCATAATTGGAATCAGAAGGGCCATGTCATGTGTGCGAGTGCGGCTGTGTATATGCATGCATGTCTAATCATAACCAAACCTCGGACGTAGAGTATAATAAGCTCTGTGGAATAGAGATTCACATTCCAGTTGAGAGACAAAAATATAATGCTGATGATTATAAGAGCATTACCGGGGATGGAGGGTCACGGGACAGTGAAGTAATTATACAATGTCTGATTAATGATCTTAGCTTTGTACAGGTTTTGTAGAGCGCTTTTTAACTGTTGTACAAGATAAAATAATCCCGTACACCCGTTAAAACCGCTGTATGTATTAAAATTTTATTATAATCCTCACCGCTTCATATTCATTCAACAATTTAAAAACAGAATCCTGACATATGTATGTGTTAAGGACCAAAACCCATTATAGATTGTCTCATAATTAGAAATATGGATTTGCGGGGAAAATCAGAATTCAGACTTATGTAAAATTTGCTTGATTTGTAAGATATTTTATTTCGATAAACTGACTATAATAATAAGTTATATTTATTAAAATTAGTATGCTATTAATATTTCAAGGTACAATTAATAAGAGATAAAATATCATAATAAATGATCGTGGAACATTAATACAAATATTTTTAGATATATTACGCATATTTTTAAAAGAAGGTTTTGTAGGGCGGACTTCGGAGATACCTTAGTTATTCTTTTAATTATTGATGGAAAGCAGTTTTGTTCCTATCCTTTGTTTAGACTTGATTGTTTAACTAATTAACATCCGGCTGTTTAATCTTTATTCTTTGCTAACGAAATATTTAAATACAATCTTAATATTTTCATAAAGTTAACAGAAAATGAAGATAGTGTTTTAAAGGCACAAATTATTGCTTCCTGTCAATTTAGTTCATTTCCGAGTGCTTCTTCGCAAATAATTGACAGCTTTCCAACCAATAAGTTTAGCATCTGTGTTGTCGATTAGTACTTCGAATATTCTCGACTTCTCGTTATCATTTACGTTATTTCGATAATATTTATGGACTAATACATATGAACATAATTGAATAATCCGTCTTTATGAATCAGAAACGCTTAATTCTGAGGGGTGGAGAGTTATTATCAACTTATCAAGTACATGAGGTGATTAGTGTTAAACAAAAGATGGCCAGCACAGGCCACTTTGCATTTCTTCAGGCCTAAGAGAACCACATATTCGAATTGCCTGTCATTTTCGGACTGCTTTTGGCCCAAAAGGATAGGCCCAATGGTGCAATTATCTTCACTTTAGTGTTGTTTATATCCGGAGACTTCCACACATTATAAAGGGGACCTTTGTAAGTTGTCCTCCCAGACTGCGGTATGTTCTAAAAATCAATAGAATTATATTTAATTATGTGTCTGGCAAGTGTCCCAAGCTTTTAATACAGAGAACAATTTTGTACTTCTATCAATATACGGGTTATTTCGTACCCCTATTTAAGTTGTTAGAAAAGAGTACGATTAGGCTTAAATCTGCTGATATATTTGTAGTTCAATTCGGGACAAGTTTGAATTTGACTTTAAAAAGTTAATTTGTATCCGGATCAAGATCGCTAATATGTTACATAAAAAAAAAATTGATTAGCATGTTAACAAGCACAATTTGTTAATTTGCTAGTTGTTTATGAATAAATTGATTAACTAAATTTGTGTTTTAATATAAATATATATATATATACACTTATTATTGTTAAAATCTACTCACTGTTATTAATCGCTGTTATTAATAGCGGGACTGATTAAAATTATAATAAATAGCATAATTGTTAAGCAAAGATCATTATTGATTTAAATATTTTTATATATTGTTATAATAATAATAATAATAATTTTAAAACATTTCTAATGGAGTTTATTAAAATGGTTAGCTAAAAAATATGAAATGCTCATCATATAAAATTTGTTAAATTTATAAAGTGTTGTGTTCTGATAATAAAATGATTGACTGTACTTTAAAAATAGTGTGTTATTATTTATTTTTTTAATATTATTATAAATAAAAATATTATTTTATAAATAATTTAAGTGCTTTTTTACTCACCCCTTAATTGCACTTCCCATGTTATATTTTATTAAAAAAAATTGTATGAGAATTATATACGAAGGAATTACAATTTAGTTTTGAAAATTAATATTTACGTCCCCCCAAACAAGCACTTGTTCTTCTAATTTATTCAGCCTAGGATATGTCCGGTAATAACTACTAATAAGTCAGATTTTGATTTGTTGGAATGTTAAATGATCCGCGTCTAATTGTGTAAATCCTCCTGTACTCCAAATGGAGTATTCTTAACAAAAAAAGGGAAAAAAAGAGAATCTAAATGGGGTACAAATCTGAGTTGGTCTTCATTATTACATCAGAGAACAGAATAACAGTAGATGCTACTACAAGCTTGCATGACAATGGGACCAATTAAAAGGGAGATTAATCGCCACTAATCACTAATGCTAAATCAAAAGGGTTATAATGAGGATGCCCTTAATCAAGCTTAGTAATGAGAACGGTGGTCAGTATTCAACCACAAACAATGGTGATGTCAGCTCAGTGTCATTTCACAAAAGAAGCTTGAAAAATGAAGATTTCGAACCTTATCTTGTTGAATCAGAACCAACAATGTCTCCTTCAGATGACTCCTAGTCGCACTCTAGTACTCTGTTTTTTGTAGTGTTCGAAAATGATACCGAGTAAGTTTCAAAAATCAAACATTTAATAATTAGGAGCATATTAAATATTAATATCAAAGACTTACGAATACAACGATGAAACACACATATCCTCGATATGGATATGAAATTTTCTGTTAATCCAGAAAGAAAATGCTAATAAAATAGTGTTGTGTTTGGTTTTAGGTGAATAATTTTGGAAGAAAAGAAATGAAATTGCTATAAATAATTGTTAAGAGTAAACTTCAAAATTGTGGTCAAAATTTAGATCGATTTTCAAAAAGTTGACTAGAGTTTTAAATTCACAGAAAGGTGGCCAAATTTTGATTTCACTTTTTAAAAGTGTGACTTTCATTAAATGTCACTAACGAAGCAACGGACAGAAGAATAAAAATGAGTTTCAAATTCTCAGAAAAGTGGCCAAATTTTGGCCCGTTTTTTAAAAGTATGGCTCCCGTTAGTGACATTTAACGGGAGCCACAACTCTGAAGTTTACTTAATTGTTAATAAATTTCATTTCTTTCTGCATCATGTACTGGAATGGGCTAGAGATCACATATTCAATTTGAAGATGGAATGCTCATTTTTATCTACTCCTAATTTCTTTTCGGACCATATCATAATAATTTGCACTCATTTAATTTTTTTCACAATTTTCATCCTATTTCTATTAATTTTAAATAATTTTACTCTTACTCTTCTATTCCATTCTCTTCAACCAAACATAATCAAATTTATTTTCGAATATATCTTTAACCAAGGGAACAAACTATTGTCTGGAGGATTTAATTTGGATTTATAAAAGATTCTTTTCTTGGCCGACCAATAGAGAAATTAATAACATGGATCACGGGTGTGATGGGAATTGCGATAATGTATATCGTTGAATATTATCTTAAATTCCATGTAAGTTAAAAAGCAGTACTACTACTCTCAGCCCGCCTATTTTTTATGATAAATCTAAACTCAACGCTTCAGTAATCTCATAATTGTCTTCGTGCAGTGTTTTTTCTAAAAAAATATAATCAAATTAGTATAATTTGACTGAAACATATATCATAATTAAAAGTAGAGTTTATTGTACTTTGTAACCTTACACTTTGGCTAATTAGCAAATCAGACCCCACACTTTGAAACGTGACAGTTTGTAACCCTAAGTTTCATCTAGCTTTCGGTTTGTAACCCTGGCACACGCATCCGTTAAAAACAACCGTTAATTTTAACTGATTGAGAAGTAATAGTGTGTATATTAGTTTCTAACAGCTATTTTACCCCCTGTGACCTCTCAAAATTTATGTATTATATTTTAAAATTATTTCTGAACACACACAACAATATATATTAAATTACAAATAATTTTTAAAATATGTATTTATTTTAAAATTTTAAAATAAGTTACATCGTTTATGTAAAAATAAATAAATTTTCAGATTCTAAATCTAAATACGTATTTTAAAAATTATCTTAAATTGTTTTACATCGTTGTGTGTGTTCAGAAATAATTTCCAAATATGATACATAAATTTTGAGGGGTCACGTGGAGTAAAGTAGCTGTTAGAAACTAATATACACACGGTTAAAGTTAACGGCTGTTTTTAACGCATGTGTGGGTCATGGTTACAAACCGAAAGCTAAATGAAACTTAGGGTTACAACCTGTCACGTTTCAAATTGTGGAGTCTGATTTGCTAATCAGCCAAAGTGTGGGGTTACAAAGTGCAATAAGCTCTTAAAAGTATTATTCTCTCCATCTCAAAATATTAATGTTATTTTATAAAAAAAATAATATTATCTATTGTTTTCATAATTAATACAACGTCTACATGTATTTTTATTATTTCAACATCGACTAAAATTGATCCACACAACACCATGCTCATTTAAAAAATCGAGGATAACAGTATATACAATTAAAAATATCAAATCAGTTTTGTAATTAATAACACAAGAATATATAGCTGACCTTTTTATATAATTAATATATTGAAATGAGTAAAATTGAAAACAAAACATCGTGTTTTAAATTTTTTAGCATATGTGAAATTAATTAACAAACTAATATTTTGAAATGCAGATAATATAAAACAATATTAACAAATTATATATAGCTTTGTTAAATACTTTTGTTTTTAGTTATTTTTTTATTTTCTAATCTACTCATTTAATTCATGGCCATCACGAAAATCACACTCACAAAATGACAAAAGCAAGCTGTGACCTGAATGCGAGAAAAACTTCCCACATCCTCTAAATCGAATCTTTATTATTTTGGTCAACAAACAATATTCTTACTTTTATAAGAAAACAATTTATATTTTTCAATAAAAATAAACAATTTATTATAAATTTTTAAAAAATAATTAATAATCTAAAACAAAGGTAATATCATTTATTTATCTAGGAGCATCTGCGAGAGATATTACCTAAACGAGTTTCGAAGTTGAAGTTCAAGAAATTTGGAAAATAGGTATTTGAAATTATTAGTTAAATCTATAAATCCCTGTTTCTTTCCTTATTTTTAAGAATTTTAAATCATTTTGTGAAGTATCTAGAAAGTTCTTTTCTCTTCTAATTTTCACTTAAATTTAATATTATAATATTATTAAATATTATAAATAAAATTTGTTAAAGTTGCAATAAGCCTATTCATTTGTTAAATTTTTACAAAACCCCTATACTTATATTTATACTCCGCCTGTACCCCAATGTATAAACCAGAAAGAGTGGCATTTATGGAGGTCGTTAGCTTACAAGAAAAGAAGACAATTGTTTAGTGTTGTCGTAGTCGAGTGATAAACAGAAACACCATCGTCATGGTAACCTTTGCTCTTATCCAACAATGTAACGCTTAATACTTTATATTCGTATACGAAATCAGCTGCCATTCTAAAGGTTTAGGCAGGACGGAGAAATCTGCAGGTATATTACCATTTAAGTTTAGTTCATACATTCAACTATCATTATTCAGTATGACAAAGACGGTCCAACTCCATCTCTTAATTAGGACAGGCATACAAATTTAACATGCAAATAGAAATATTTTCTTTTCTAAAACTTTGCATCGCATCGGCTTTGTTTTAGGATTTTGATTTTCCTTCCAATAACCAAAATCAATCGTGCCCATGAGTTGTGCCATGCGACGATAGAGAGGAATAAAGTCATATATATTTAACAGTCTAATTTTGTATCACTAACTGTGATTGTCAATATAATTATATTGCTTTCTCTCTTTGAATTTACTAGTTCATAAACTTATAACCAATAGTCTTTTTATTATTATGTAAACTTTATAAATTCCATTTTATCTACAAAAAAACATATACTTAACTAATTAGAATTTCAATAGACAATTATATAATTTATAGGGCTGTTTGGCAAAAATTTTGGGTTTTTTAGTGATTTGTTTTATTATAAAGTTTTTAAAATTTTAACATGTAACAAATTTATTTATTAATAAAGTTTATTATATTTAATTATTTATTTTTTTAATTTATAAATTATCAAAAACTCAAATTTTTTAATCACAAGTTTTTTCTTCAAATCAAGAAAATACTTTAAATATTTGGAGAAAACTTTATTTGATGCATAAGGTGGGCTAAATAGCCAATTCCATTTTTACTAGAGATGGGCATTAATCCCGACCCGCTCGATCCCGACCCGATCCCCGCACCGAATGGTGTGGGGATTCGGGGATTTTTTCGGGTACGGGCCGGGGAACGGGGACGACTTTAAAAAAATATCGGGGATCGGGTCGAGTACGGTTTTTCACATTCCCCCGGCCCGATCCCCGATCCCCGACCCGATTTCCCCCGATTGTCGGCCCGATCCCCGACCCGATTATTATATTATTGTTGTGCCATAAAATCTCCCTGGGCCTATTTTACAGCCCATCATATTATTTGGGCTTCACTTGGGCTTATTGGAATCATTTGGTTAAGAATAATGGGCTTCACCATGGCTGGGTGGATCATTGAAGGTGTACAAGAAGGTGTATGGACTCACACTGGAAATATAGTGAAGGCTGCCATCAGAATGGGGTTGCACCTGAAGGCGCTTTAGGGGTTACCACTGCTAGGGGTTACCGCTAAGTGCATCCTGGCTTGCAGTTACGGGGCTGTAGTTAGGGGATGCCGCTGGCAGGGCTTCCGCCGCCTGGGCAGAATGGCAGGCAGACTCCAAACAGGACTCTTCTTCCTTGTTTCTAGGAGGGCGAATTGGAGACATATCGGGAGTGTGTTAGCTATTATTTATCTACGAATTAAGGGATAAATACATACATTATGAAGATAATTATGATCGGGGGAAGATAATTCAAGAATATTCGGATAATTATGCAAGATGAAGGCTTCAAGTAACCTACTTGGAGTGGGATACCGCTGGATAACTACTGAAAGAAGGCTGTTTTATCTTAAACTCGAGGGGATAAGAGCTTATCTCTTCAGAGTCCTAAATCGAGAACTACATGGGCTTGATCCCTATAAATATAGGGTATGTAGGCACCTTGCAAAGGGAGGAGAATCATATTCACGAGTTCTACACTCTAAAGAGAGGCACGTGTAACCTTTGTGACAGATATTTCCGGGCAATTGCAGGACGGAATTCCATAATTCCGGCCTCGTTGTTTGGTTCTTTGCAAGCTCAGCCCTTAAACACACTTGTTTCTCATTTGTTTCGTTAGTTTATGTTAACGGTAGCCCCTAAGAGCTAGCCGTGATTTTCGTAGTTGTAATAGATATCCCTATAATTGTGCTATACGGTTCTGGGGGTGTTGTATCAATTCCTCTCACAACAATTATATTATATTATATTATATTATATATATATATATTTAATTATTTATTAATATGTTTATATACCTTTTCAGGTGCAACTTTAGTCATCACTTGTTTATATATTATATATATTATAATTATATATTTAATATGATTAAATTTATTGAAATAAATGTTAATATTTATTTTTATTAAAATAAGTCTTAAAATTAAAAAGGTCATAATTAAATCATTGAAGATAAATTAAAATAATGAGGTAAGACATATTAAAAACTAATCATAATTATGAATTTAAGTATTTAATTGGAAATTTTGGTTTAAATTAAAAATCCCCGAATCCCCGCGGGTATCCCCGAATCCCGATCGGGTCGGGGATGAGGATCGAAAAATAATCCCCGATGGGGATCGGGCCGGGGATGAGGATTGGGTTAGAATTCGGGGATCGGGGCCGGTTATAACGATCCCCGACCCGAAGTGACCCGATGCCCATCCCTAATTTTTACTCACGTACATGAGTTCGTATAATTTATACTAGGGGTGAGCAAAAAACCGAATTGAAACCGAAACCGTAACCGAAACCGGTGAAAACCGATAAAAACCGAACCGCCTAAAACCGAACCGATCCGAAACCGAAAATTTAAAAACCGAACCGATTATGACGGTTGCGGTTCCGGTTTTAGGCCAAAACCGAACCGCAAAAACCCGAACCGAACCGATTATTAAAATAAATATTATTTATATTTATATATATGTATATTACACATAATTTATATAAATATTTATATATAACATATAAATGTGATGAACAAAGTAAAATGGAGACGGGGGAGGTTACTAGGAAGTGGGATTGAAATGTGCTGAGGTTGTTTCGTTAAAATTGTTTTCTCCGAACTAGTTCTTCCACCGAGCACTTTCTTTTAGTATCACTACAATTGAGTCGCTAATCTACTTCCATCATGATCCCCACATAATATATAAGTTTCATTTGTAATATGATCTTGTTTAAATCCGATAATATAATAATGTGGTTCGTTATTAAATTTGAAGTATATATCGAACCAACATAAGTTATCTACTAATTTAATTTGAAAGTATGTTTCTTATTTTTATTTATTGCGGTTCTAAAACCGAAACCGAACCGTTTGAAACCGAACCGAGGTTTTTTGAAACCGAAACCGATCCGACGGTTCGGTTGCGGTTGCGGTTTTCAATTTTAAAAACCGAACACTTGCGGTTCCGGTTGCGGTTTTACCCTAAAACCGCACCGATCCGCACCGTGCTCTCCCCTAATTTATACCACGGAGTTTTGGACGCATTTCTTACAGCCCAACAGCGACTTACTCGAATACATGACAGTATCTCAAACTCATGTGCATCTCAACAAATCAGCCACGTTGATCATGATGACGTAAACATATGTTTTTAATCAAACGGCTCAGATTCAACTTGTCTTACTACATTAACACTATCTCGGTAATCGAGCTTCATTTTGAGAAGAGTACTGCATTGGGATAGAAAGATAGATAGAGATAACAACACACCTCTGAAGTTGTGTACTCTTAACTTATCACCACCGCTTCGCACATTCAAGAATTTCAATGGGAGAGGTATGATTATTAATATTATTAAATAAATTAATAAATACTTATTGTATTTTTTGTCTGATCTTGAATATCATGTGTTTGTTATGCAGGAAGAAAAGAAAGAAGAGAAAGTAGAGGAAGTGAAGAAAGTAGAGGAAGCAAAGAAAGAAGAAGTTAAAGAAGAGAAGAAACAAGATGACAAGAAAGTAGATGAAGAGGCGGCGCCGGCACCGCCGCCGCCGCCGCCGCCAGTGATTGTGTTGAGAGTTTACATGCATTGTGAAGGTTGTGCTAGAAAAGTCAGAGCATGTCTCAAAGGATTTCCAGGTCTGCTCTCATGTTTTACTGTTTCTGTGCACGTATACATATTGATTTACATATTTTTTCCGTACGTTAGATTTTTAATCAAGTTTACTGAAGAGGAAATGCCGAAATGAGACTTATAGGCTATAGCTGGGCCTGGGCTGTCAACGAATCTTAATTTTTGTAAATTTTTCAATAGATTTATTAATTGAAATATTTAAACAACTGTGTACAAGGTTGATGAAGATTTGTTGTTTTTTCTTGCAGGAGTTGAAGGTGTTGAAACTGATTGCAAGAGTCATAAGGTTGTAGTGAAGGGAGAGAAAGCAGATCCAATCAAAGTACTCGAGAGAGTTCAGAGGAAAAGCCACCGTCAAGTTGAGCTTCTGTCTCCCATTCCTAAACCTCCGGAGCCTGCAGCGGAGGAGCCTAAGGCAGCCGAGGTTAAAGAAGCTCCCAAACCCGAAGAGAAAAAAGCAGAGGTTTTTAGCTTTATTTTATCTCGAAGCAAAGTGTAGAATTTTTATTTGTTGATTGGTAGTTCATGAGTTGGGTTGTTGACATTATGAAATTGTTATTGCAGCCTCAGGTAATTACAGTGGTGTTAAAAGTACACATGCATTGCGAGGCCTGTGCTCAAGAAATCAAGAAACGCATTATGAGGATGAAAGGTAATTTACGATCCCTACATCCATGTTTCAACTCATATTATCAAATTGAATCGTGGATCGCAAAAATTTAACTACTGACAATGAATCATGCAATGCACACTACACTCATGCCTCACTTGAATCCTTAACCAGTTGAAATTGTATCATGTATTTCTTTTTAGCTGTTTTCAGCTGTATCTGTAGAGATGCGTTGTATTTTTTAATTTGCCTTTTGTCTCTTTGAATTTAAAATGATTCCTAGAATGAGTTTTAATGATTCATTATACCCAATCTTTCACAATCTGTACATTCTCTAATTGGAATAAAGAAGTCCTTTCTTTAGATTCCTTTGAAATTTTTATTATTGCCAAGATTTGTGTTCATAAGTGATGATGTCAAATTGCTTATACAATTTCCATCATATTCTCAGATTCTGTTAAACACATATATTAACAAGTAATAACAACCTTTACATTAAATTTTTGGAATTTGTTTAGTAATAGTCTTTTTGCAATTTAGGTGTTGAGAATGCAGAACCGGATCTAATAAATTCGCAAGTAACCGTGAAAGGAGTATTTGAGGCACCGAAATTAGTGGAATATGTGTATAAGAGAACAGGTAAACACGCTGTGGTTGTGAAGCAAGACCCCCCTGAGAAAAAAGAAGATAAAGAGGAGAAGAAAGGCGACGAAGGTGGGGATAAGGATAAGGAAGCAAAGAAAGGCGAGGAGGCAGTGGGTGATGGAAAAGAAAAGAAGGAAGGTGGTGGCGAGGAGACAGCAAAACCCGATGCTGCCGCTACCGCTGTTGAACAATCAGAGGATGCACAAGTATTGGATATGAAGAAGCATGAGTTCTACTATTACCACCCTCAGAGCTATCATATGTATCCTCCAACATTCACTGCAGAATCGTACTCATCAACCTCATATCCACCTGCTCCTCAAATGTTTAGTGATGAGAACCCTAATGCATGTTCTGTTATGTAAATTCAAAGGAATGCGAGGGACAAAATGGGAAGAGGATGGGGGTGGTGCACATGGCCATCACTATTATTCTTGTTGCTCACATACCCTGTTATGCTCTGCATGTGGCCTTGTCTGAGGTATCTCTTGTCTTGGTATAAGTCTGCTGGGAAAGGGAAGGTGTATAATATTTTCGAAATTTTGTACTCTTTTTCTGCTTATTATAATCCTTGTTACATAAACTACAAACTAGTCTAATATGCTTATAATATAATCTAATGTAAACTATAGTTTTAGTACATGGCTTTTGTTCTGTTCTAAGCATATTTAAGTAGGTGTCTTTATTTTATTTAGTACAAAGTGGTTGAATATTTGGGGGTTGGTTGAAAGATGTTAATTGCTTCTTTTTGTTCGAAGCAAGTGGGGTGTTGGGTGGTCGAGTCTGTTGGTAAGTATAGTAAATGTGTAAGTAGTGGAGTTACTATGGTTTCGATGAGCAATAAGTTCCATCCATTAATTGGAGATGGTAGAATAGAACATAAGCAGTAATGATTACATCTATAGATGATGAATGTGTGGAACGGGACGCAACTGAAATCTGTTAAAGATATAAGAAGATTTTCTTGCGTTTCAGAACACTAGTAGTGGTGAACTATTGTTTCATGTCTTCGACAGTGTACCTTAAGTATTTAGGGAGCGTCTAGGCTTGAGTCCTCGATATCTTGTTAATTGTTATTATTCTTAAGATCTAAATGTGGAGGGCCTGAACTTGATAACACATAGAGTACCCTCAAAATCAGCTAGATATATTAGAAATCTCATCAGAGGAGGGAACTGATTCAAGTGTAGTACCAATGAAATTTCTTGTGTGATTCGAGTGTAGTACCAATGAAATTTGTTGTGTGGACTTAAAGGGGGATGTATAATTCTTTTAGATGGTACCAGTAAGAAGATGCAAAAGGGGTAAAGGAAAAGAGATTGCTATGGTTTGGCATTTTACATGAATTGCTTGCTTTACTCGCACGGGAAAAATTAGTCTTTTGATGATTTGAAACTTGCCTACCAACTTGGGTGCATCTTTTTATATTGCAAATGGCTACTTCCACTTTTATCTTGAAAGAGACACTTGAACTATAAATGTCAGCTCTCCCTTTACTCACGTCTATGTTTTAAGTAAATTTTATACACAAAATTCTGGTTGATCAAAGTGTTCCTTATTTATTTTGTGAGGCCACCTTTCAAGAATGATGAAATTGGGTAGACGAAAGTTCATCTGGAGACCAAAATGTCAAAAGATGAAAAGTGATTCAGTTAGCTGGATGTAGTAATTTGTAACTATTGCAATGGCTTTTGAAACTGCCAAAAGATCATAATGCAGAAATCAACTCTCAAGATCTCCAAACATCATCACCTGAAATCTCTGCTGACCACTGTATATTGAATTTGAGAAATTATTATTTACAATAATAATGTAGAGTACTCCATGATCGGATGACTGGTCCTCGAACAAAGGAAACAATGAATGATGGCATTATTATAGTCTTATTGGTTACTCTAAAACATTGTGATGGACATTTTTTTGGATTTACAAATATTCGATATAATAATTGAGCAGTCTATCTGACTGTGTATCAGTATGTGCCCCAACTATTTCTTGCCTGGGGACCAAATTAAGTGAGGGGCTCTGTATGATGAGTGATGACATGAAGGAACGGCACTCCACTCATCTTACCAAGGTCGAGTGTAGTTTGTAGGCCATGTTCCGTGAATTCCAACCAAAATACAATAACTCTATGAGGAGGTACATTATTCATTCTAAAACAAGTACTTTGTATAATTGTATCTACTATATGATAAATAATGTTGAGCACTAAATAAATTTCAATACTAAAAGATATACTGAAAATGTGAAATTCTTTCCTTAATACTTTATTTTATCCAAAATAGTTGGTTGAATATATAATATCCAATACTTTCTCAGTCTCATATTTTTAATTTCTAACTGACCTTAATCAAACTGAACTATTCTTGTTAATATTTATTTATTAATTATCTTAGAAATTTAAGAATTCCCTAATTAAACTGACTAAGTTTTTTGTTAATATTTATTTATTAATCATCTAACAAACTGAAAATTAAAAATTGATTATAAATTACGATATCCAAAATGATAAAATATATTTTTTGAAATTTTAAGATTTTCAACTAGAATTTTTGACTATTTTTAAAAATGTGAGGATATTTTACTAATTTTTTTATAAAATAATTAAAAATCTAATGACCATTTTTACTGAAAATTTCAATTAATAAAATCAAAAATCAACTATAATTTATAAAAATGAATTTATAGAATTTATTAAAATTGTACTGCTAAATTGAAGATTCCTACGGTTAGCACACTACACCATAAACAACTTACGGTAACCAAAAAAAATGTTACAATAGGACAGTCAAACTGTTACTAAATCCAAAAAAAGCCCTAAGGTAACATTAAATTTATGTTAGTTTTTTTGATGATACCTTAGGGCCCCTAACGTAACATATTCTCTACCTAGTGTAACATCTACTGCTATGTTACCAAAGAGCCTTATAGTAACATTTACATAGAGCTACTGTCACATAAATTTATGTTACCATAGAGTGTTACAATTTTTGAAAAAACTGGACCCCACTATGGGCCCATGCTGACGTGGCATGTGGGCCCCACAATGCTGACGTGGCATGTGGACCCCACAGTGCTGACGTGGCATGTTGGCCCCACTCGGGGTACCAGAATGTTGACGTGGCGAGTGGTCCCCACCTGCGGGGTCCACTCTAGTGTAACACTTTAGTAAGCTATTGTAACATTTGTATCTAGGCTAAAGGAACATTTTTAGAAGCTACTGTAACATTTTTAGAAGCTACTGTAACATTTAGCAAAACAAAAATTGAGAAGCTGCTATACCAAATTATATATATAATCCAAAATTACCATTCATTACCATAACCAATTCCAATTCTACACAATCCAAACATCCAATCATCCAAAATCCAAACAGATTACCAACAACTAAAGAACAAAGTTCGACTAAAATAAACCATTACATGTCTAGAATATACTAGTTCACAAACTACTTTAATAGTAGCATTATAAGTTTATATACTTGAAAAGCAGTTTTACTAAAAGCTAACGCCTCCGGTCATAGGAGTACCATCATCATTATCACTTCCAACAGTCGTGCACAACTCCTGAATATCAATTTTGATGTCCGGGTTAGCTTGTGCAAGTTTTTTGAAGACAAATGCCAAATTTTGTTGCACCTTCTGATCAACTCCTGCTTCAACCTGCTTCACTTTATCTTGAAATTCAGACTCCACTTTCTTCACTTTCTCCTCCAACTCAGCAGCAAACCCTTCTTTTATCTTTGTGGTAAGGTCTTTAACATAGGTTTCTGTTGGTGCATTAGAATTGGACATATTTGCTGGCTTTACACATCTACCTTTGAGCCAATTCAGACCGTGTTTTGCACCAAGTTCATCAGAAGCAGCATCTCCAGTACTAAGTCTTTTGGTAATAGTTTCCTACAAAATCAAAAAAATAAAAAGTGAACTGGTCAAATAATAAATAGCAAAAACGGACAAAACTTGTGCACCTTGTTTTTTATATATAAAAATTAACAAGTCTGTGTTCTTTATCTATGTGTATAGAGCAAACATGAAGTTTAAAAATATAACATTTATACCAGATTGGTCAAGTCTGAAACAAATCAGAATCACTATACCAACATATAAGCTAAATAGTAAAGAAATTAAAAAAACACATGGTAATTATCCCCGCAAAAAGTGGCAAAACGTAAACATATATTTGCAGCCCACTATCATTTTCGTAAGAGGTTAAACACATTTAACCAAACTCAAAAAACTGAACACCAAAATAATATAATGAGAAAACAAATGCCTCCTATACAAGTTAGAAAGCCATCTTGGATATTTTTATATATACAACATTTAAAACAAGAAATAGTCACCTGGTAATATATTAAAACATAAATAGTCAACCTTAAATCCATGAATGTGAAATAAAATACTTACAATTTTCTTTTCAATTTTTTCAGTACTGATCTTGTACTCACGTTTTGCATCTCGCTTCCGAGTATCAATAAAAATCTTTGCATCACATGGTTCACACTCACCTGGCACCTTTTTCTAGCACAAAAGAATGAGAAAGCAAAATGAGCAACATTGTGATAATACTTTAGGCAATTAAACATGAACGAGTGAAATCAAACAAGACAATCATAAAGTAAACAAAATATTAAATAAATCAATTACATACCATCTTATAACGATACTGTGCCAAACTTTTGGGACCAAGAGTGTGAGTATCAACATAATGTTTACGGGCATTTGCATTTTTCCTTGCTTTCTCCTATAAAAATTAATTAAAAAATGATTTTATCATATTTGTGAGACAGCCTAAATGCTTAAAAGTATAAGCATACCTGAATACTCTCATCATTCCAATAATCCAAGAGCATTTTAAAAGTCTCGAGTGGAATGTCATCTGGTCTATTCTCCAACCTCATTTCATCATTTTCATAGGCTGTGAAATGACCTGCCTTAGTTCGACTTTTATAAGTCTTCCAAGATGAATGAATTGTCTCGATTACCCAACTTTCCAACTCATCAGGAATTACATACCGGGCCTGAAAATCCAATAACAATAAATAGATAAAATACTCATACCTAATTAGTTTTTCATAAATTATCCTTAAAAAAAATTTCATTTTGTAGCTGAGTTCAAGAAAATTTGTAATAACATACAGTAATTTGTACAAGCTTAACATATTTAGCATCAATAATGTATAACAGCATTTACTTTCTATTAATTTTTACATATTCACTACTAGATTATACCTAATTAAAGTTGCTCTTAGTTCTGCAATAGAAATAATTAAAAATGATAAAACAATGATATTTGTTCATAGTTACCTTCACATAATTCCACATAGTCTGTCTCAAGTTTTTTGGAACATGACGCCAAGTGACATAAGTTAGTGGGACACATCGCTTAGCAAGCGTTCCAAGGAAGCTACTTAATTCTGATAGAACTTTGTCATTTTCTGCAATGGGCTGAAAGTCATCATTCATCTCGATGACAATTCTCTTGTCGAAGCTTCTAGTATGAACTTTGTCCATCCTTGTTTTTCCTCTCATTCTTTGAGGAACTGCAACTGCAATATTTTAGGAAAAAAACCTACATATAAATATGCTTGGATTACATAAAAAGCCATTTTATGTGTATTATTTACAGTTCATGAATACATAAGTTGTCCAGTAGTGAACTTTAGAAATGCTTCACCTTATTAATAGTAAATGACTTTAAATATTTGCAGGTTAGGCAATTATGATCAATCATAGTATGCAATATCATATAACCAACTTTGATAGTCATATTGTTATTTTAACAAAACACTTGTAAATTGAAAATTTACCATTTTTTAGAATTTTGACATAATAATAGGTAGGCATAGCTCAATTCTAAAACTTAAAATGATTGAAAGAATATTAGACTAACCTTCCACATCGTCTTCCTCAATATCAGGCATTATATTTTCCTCAACAACCTTCTTACTTGCACTTGCACTTGCAGCTGCTATTTCCTTTTCGATTATTTGTTGAGCTTTTTCCTTCTTAGCCTTTTCCTTTTCAGCCTCTTCCTTTTGGCGTTTCCGCATAGCCCAAAAAGAAGCCATTGAACCTTTGCCATCATCTGGTTGTGGTAAGTCAGCAATAGGATCTGGTGATATTACAGGTACAGGTGGACATGTGTCTTCCTTTTTGCTTGTGTCCTGATTTGCAGGATTGGCGGCTGAAGTGGCTCTTGTAGTGGCTCTGGATCCTGTTGTTGGTCTACGTCCCATTAGAAGCTTTTTATTGTTTGTCTTCTTTTTCTCCTGCAAAATATATTGGCTTTGGTACCAATACTCTAATTATAATGCATAAACTTAAAGTTTAAGAACTTTCGCTACACAGACCTTGGGTGGAGTCACTGACCCATCACTAAGAGCATCATGTCCGGGATCATAATTTTCACTTCCATCTTGGGCCTTCTCATTACTCTTGCGTCTTTTATCCTTTTTTACTAATCCTGCTGCTAGTGTAGGTAATTTTAGAGCGGAAAGAACTTCATTATTCATCTGGACTCTTATAGCCCTTTGTCTTTCATACTCTGTAAGAGGTGGTGGTGGAGGTAAGATTATCTTTGCACTCTGCATATAAAAATTAAAAAACAATTATATATGGCATGTAATATGTACTGGAATAAAATAAAATTCCTAAAAGTCTATTATTTTTTTTATATATGGCATGTAATATTTATGTGATTCTAGAAATTAAATATTTTCTCAAGGAACATATCTAACCTCAACCTCATTTTCTCCCATTGTTTCGTCTTCATGTTGTTTGCTCAAATCCAATTTTCTTTTGGCAGTCATAGGCTTAGAAGTCAGAGGTTTATCATTGCTTTCTACCAATTTATTGACTCGTGGCGACTTCCTAGTACCTTGTGGCCATTTCTGATCTGAACCCAATAGCTTTGCTTTTTTGTTCTTCTGCTGTTGTTGTAGCAATAGTTGATGAGCCGTGGTGAATTGACGCTTAGGTTGTTTTTTAGCTACAAAAGTGCAAGGGTAGTTACACAAGAGTTCAACGTTAAAATGAAAAATATGGCAGGAAAATATATTATAAAATAAATAGTCTAGACAAAGTAATATTGTAGCACAAAGTTCAGATACCTAATGTACCTGCAACTAGATTAGGTCTTGGCCTCATGACCACATGCGGCTGCATTTTTGGTATTGGCTTTACACTCGTGTCAATGACATTATCAATGTACAAATCAATATGGTTTCCATCCTCGGTTAGATCAACTAATCGGTTAAGCTCAATATCACTGGTCAGCAACTTCCAATCTCCCCCTGTACCAAAATAGATTCCTCCGATTTCTGAATATTCAAGATCATCTTTGACATGCACATAATTAGTTTTCATAAAAAATCAACATAAAAATTCACAAAATGAAATAAAAAAACATACACATAAACTAATCTAACAAGCACACATCAAGGAGAACTTTCAAATAAATTAATCTGCAACATTTATAACTTCACATATAATTTGATTTTCTTGGTATTTAGTAAAGTCTCCTTGATGTATATCATAGGCATTTGGGATTTAATTCTATATAATTAAATTTATCTTAGTACCACTGTAGGATCAAGAATATAAACTAAATGCAATCAGCCTTCAGGAATTCTGTCATGTAAAATCAACTAATAATATTTTTAGTATCTCAAAATCAGTGGTTATTACTTGGTAGAAGTAAAAACTTAGCCCATGAGCAGGAAACCAAATGTTATTTGTTCTACTTTCTACCATCAGTTATTGGTTCCAATCTAAGAGTCAGAGTAATTTTTTCATGAAACTGGGCACTAAAAAGAACTTTTCAGACTAAGTGCTAATTATTATCGAATATGCTTTAACTCATTAAATCTGTGCATTTTTTATTTTTCAGTGCATTGCCACAACTTGGTAGAAGTGACAATGTCTAACACAACTTGATATCTTTATACGTAATAAGCCTTTTTATAATAAAAGTAGTATATATTTTATTTGCATAAAAGTTTGTTGATTATCTGCGGGAGGCAGACGCTTGATTGAAACTTTACCATTTATATCATCAAATTTATCTTAATCACATACCTCAGATTATAGCACTAAGAAATCAAGTATGAAAACTAGATTTAATAGTATGTAATAAACATATAGACTATTGGTTGGCATTAAGGACTCCATTCATGCAAAATCCAATCATTATAGTTTTAATATGTCAAAAGGACAATGCATTAATCAATATTTCAATTACATACACAACCAAAAACTCAGTATTATTAGATTATTTCAATTCTGTAGTGCTATAGTCTGAGCTATCTTACTAAGATCAATTTAATCTTGCTAAAAAAAAACTACTACATTCAGTAAAAATGATTAAAAAAACATAGAGAAAAGGTGCTTCAGAACGAACTACCAAGTATTGTAAAAAATAAATCCTACCATTTAAGAGAGATCAAACTAACATATATCAACTAAATAAACACACATCAAGTAGTTACATATATGAGAGAGAGGGGAGGGGGAGAGAGAGGGAGAGAGAGATATGGGGAATAGAAGGAGGGAGAGAGACTAACCACAGCAACCTCCATAGCCTCAACAGCAAGCTTCTCCGTAAGAGTTTGAGTTGCTACATTCACAATCTCGTTCTTCAAGTCTATATATCAACAAATCAATCAATAAAAAAACAAAAATATACAGACCTATGAAATTATATACAAATATACCGATTAAACTTACTAGAAATAGGGTAAACAAAACCCCTAATTGAAAATACGCTTGAAGTGCAAACCCAACAAAGAACACCTGAAATTAAAGAGTAAGACAGATGTTAGATGAAGTTTAAGGGATTATGTGTAAGAAAATGAAGTTTAATGAAGAACCAAAGCCCTAATTGAAGATCTCAAGCCTCCGCCTCCAATTCAATTGGCCCTAATTAGAAATACAAATCCCAATTACGTACTAGAGAGTGAAAGTCCTGGCGAGAGGGAGGTGGACAGAGAGGTTAGCACTGAGAGAGGTGATTAGTCACAGAGAGGTTAGCACGTACGGGTAGGGAGAGAAGAGTCGAAGTGGGAGAGTGAGAAGTCTGTGGAAATGTTAGTGAAAATTTGGGCGGAATTTCTCGAAATGTTACCCGCTTGTTTTGTAAAATGCACGAGTCTGAAAAGGGTCTAAATTTATTATATTTATATATATTATAATAATTTTAATATATAAATTAATAAACAAAAGTCAAATAATTATATTAGGAATATTTTATTATTTATATGTTTTATTACTTTTATAATCATATATTGACACTTTTTATCATTAAGACTTATATATCTGTTCTCATATAAAAATGAGGAGAATTTGTTATTTTTTGTTTTTTTTATATTTATAATTCTATATTATTTTTTTTATATTTTACTACTTTAAAAATGATATTTTAATTGTTTAAGTTTTATTATATATAAAATCTGTGTATCCTCATGTATCTCATTATTAATATATCACCTCAAATTCTTGTAAAATTAATTTAAATAAATATTTAATCTTTTTTTACCAAAAATAAATTTTTAATCTTAAAAAATATTTATTTCCGTTTTAATACTCTAAGCTAACACTTTAGAAGTATGTTACAAGCTGAAACACTTTGTAGCTAATGTAACACCACATTTTGAACTAAGGTAACATAAAATATACAACGTTATAATAGATCTTAGAGAGGATAGCTAAGGTAACATATTGGGGTAACATTTCTCTAGTGGGGGTTGCAATAGGTCATTTATGGTGTAGTGGCATGTCAAAATAGTACTCCCTCCGTCCCTATTTATCCATTTTGGAAGTAAAAATTTGTCCTTATTTATCTGTCCATTTATACTTTCAAAACTAATTTAATGATAGTTTTTCAAATATATCTCCATAATTTCAATTTTCAAGGCTTGACTTATTTAAAACTTGGTTGAATTCATGTTTTCAAGACATAAAGTAGGGGTATTCCATCATTTTCAAGATATTAATTAGAGGTATTTAATGAAAAAGTTTATACAATCAATTATTCCTTGATATGTGTTTTTTTTTCCAAAATGGACAGATAAAAAGGGACGGAGCCGCGGAGGGAGTAGTATAATATACAAAATCGGAATTTGTAAAGCAATTATTTTTGGGGACACTCTTTCAATTCGCTATGTCAGGCATCAGGGATGTATGTGCAAAATAGTAAATGATGAGTGATGACCCCAGGAGTTCTATATTTGAGGAATGTCATGTCTATAGTTGGTGTGTCATTATCACAAGGTGGCCTGGCCAGCACTTAGCAGCAACTCGTCGATTAATTTGTGTGGCATGCAATGCAATGCGTCCTAGTACTCTCTGCATGCAATCTGAATAGGAAACTTAGGTGCGTTTGGATGAGTTTAAATAAGTATTTATTGTTTAAAATAAAGAAAGTGTAGTAGCGGTTAAAAATTAGTCAAGACTTATAAATGATGAAAGTGTTTGTCACGAAACAAAAGCTAAGACCTAACGTTTTATAGGGGCTTCCCGACTTTTTATACAAACGATACGAATAAGTGTTTTTAACTTCAAACGCCAAAAGCGGGGCTTAAAAACCCCATCCAAACAACCACTTAGTCCAAATGTCACTTGCTTCTTGTTCTATTCAACTTCTTTCTTTTTTCCACAACGTAAAGATTATTTTGGTATTTACACTTGGCCAATAAGTTGGAAAACAGATGTACAGAAATCTACACAACTCAGGCTCAATTTCAGAGTCGGGAGTAAGCGGTGCATATCATTGTCCTCAATAATTGGTAAAAAAGGTACTCGAGCCTGTACTACAATGGTGAAGCTTTCCTCGAAGCTCGAGTCACGAATAAGGCTGCAGTCCTAATATCACGCGTACGTGAGGAGGGTATATCGGTAAGTCTCAATTTATAGATCCATTTATTAATAAAAAGTTGGTTAGATGGAATCTTATCTCATGTATCATTAATTAGTGCATTGATAAGTGAGAATATTGTTGAGTTTCAAAAAAATCACAATAAATATAGGGATCTAGTGCATTGAGAATTGAGAATAACGTTGAGTTTCAAAAAAATCACAATTAATATGTAGATAAATTTGTATTGAAAGAAGAGAGGTACAAGTATTTTGGGATAATTTTTTTTTCCAAACTGGACCTATAAATTGAGACGGAGGGAGTACTGTAATGAACAATCTAAGCACTTTAACAGTAATGTACGAGCAGAAATGAGATTATGATCTATTTAGGATCGGTATTTTTATGTTCGTGTAAATTTGTATGAGATAGGATGTTCGTGTAGTGTGATGTATCGAAAATGAAAAACTAATTTTTTGATAATTTTCGTGTAATATCTACTTCCTAGTTGCATGATCAGGCTTTCCTTAATCTAGTGTCTTCAGAAACTAGTGTTTAAAAGTTGGGTGAACAAACCGGCAACTGGTAACCTGTGTTGAGCAGTGAGCACCACCGGGGCTGCGCGACTTTCGATACAAATTCCATAACCGCTCTTAAAGCTGCTATTGTATGCAATCGCCTCATGCTATGTTTGATGCTTGTCATGACTCGTGATTAATAGGAGTATAATTTTGCATACTGCAACAGTGGAAGTACTCCCTCCGTCCCTTTTTATCTGTCCATTTTGGAAAAAAAACACATACCAAGGAATAATTGATTGTATAAACTTTTTCATTAAATACCTCTAATTAATATCTTGGAAATGGTGGAATACCCTTACTTTATGTCTTGAAAACATGAATTCAACCAAATTTTAAATAAGTCAAGCCTTGAAAATTGAAATTATGGAGATATATTTGAAAAACTATCATTAAATTAGTTTTGAAAGTATAAATGAACTGATAAATAGGGATAAATTTTTCCTTCCAAAGTGGACAGATAAATAGGGACGGATGGAGTATATAATATGCATATAACACAATGTTTCTAAAATTTTACACCAAGAACACGTATTTCACAATTAATCAGCTAAGAAACATGTATTTCACATTTGTTAAAACTATCTGTCTCTTATTATAGACTTATCAGGAGTGCACCCTGAATGTTAACTAAGGCAAGATTCATAGGGTTTACTAGTTTCATTCATATTTTTATAAATTTTTGACATGTCTCATCTTCATAGGGAAATACTATATCCAGAGCAAATAAAAGATAAAAAGACAAAATTGACCCGTGCATATACAATAACAGCAAAAGAAAAAAACAATGTGAGGGTTGTTTCGTTTTTTCCTGTGTCTTTTGCTCTGGATATAAGAAATCTGCTGTGGATATAACATTTTCTTTTTTATATTTCAACTTTTTCTAGAAATAGATATTCTTTTATAGTATAAAATATAATATTAATAGGTCCTATATTTTTCCAATATCTCTTACTTTATTATATTAGTTTATATATACTTTCTATTGATGCGTGGAGTTCATTAAAAAATTGGATGGAAACGAGCCCCAGAAGTTTTAACCATTCTCCATGTCCATCGAGATAAATAGATAATCATCGACAATATTTACATTTTTAAAATGTTGGGGGAAAAGATGGGTCCTACGACATAACAGAAGTGGGACCATGGTCAATAGTAAGTGAGTCCTGATATTTGGATTTATTTGTTGTATAATTACTGAGAACCACGTGACCAACACTGTGCTGTCTGTCCTACTCACTTGTACATGTCGTCATGATATCGTGCTTTTGTCCATTTTCTTTTGCAAGTTTTATCTTCAAGTATTTTTAACCACTGTATATTTCTGATACTCCACTCCATTTTGAGTTTACATTTCAGTGTCTGTGCTTTTTGTATAGGGCAAATATGTGTTATAATGACACGTGTACATCGATCTGTTCCGATAAGTCATCGGAATACAAACATTTTTGCTAATATGTCTTTGAATAATCGATATCACGAGGGCTTAAAATTTACGAGAACTTGGAATTCTTATGTACTACTCGGACATAATGGCTAGATAATAGAGGTAATAATATGAAGTAGGAGTACTGAAAACGTGGAATCCACTTGCACCTGTACGAATAGATTGTATGCAGTAAAATGGTGAAAGAGAGAAAAGACATGACTGACAAAGTTAATGAATTGAAGATTCACAAGATCTAGCCTAGCCTACACTATCCATAAAAGTTTGTTCTGTGCTTTTAGGTAAGTTACGCCCTGTGCCACATTATTGCCACTGTAATTCTTCAATCATTTCTTTCACTTCTCACCCTCTGCTCGATTTACTACAGTATATTCTTATCTTAGAAAATAAATTGATAAATTGAGAGAGTAGGAAGTCAAATCCATAATTTGTCATGTAATGCGGTCATAAATATTTTATTTTGCACAAGTATGATGACCGATGAGAGAGTCTAAGTCATATATTAAAAATCTGTTGAAAATTTTTAAGATATATTCAAATTTCATAATATGTGCGAATAATTAATTTTCTAATTAGATATTTATTTTTATTATTTATTAATGATTATTGTTAGGGGTGAACACGGGTTGGGTTGGCCGGGTTAGTGGCAAAAATTCAACCCAACCCAATTTAATTGGTTTATAAAAATTCGAACCCGTTAACCCTCAAAAATATTTCCAACCCAACCCTATTATTCATACGTCGGGTTGGATCGGGTAGGGTCGGGTTTATTGGGTTTTATCACTACATCTTTGTCTAGAGAAGACGGAAGATGCATCATTTTGAGAGGCAGGTAAATCATTGTTTGTTGTAGTGTTTGAGACTGTATTTAGTTCCAGTGGCAGTGGGAGTAAAGGTGTTAAATTGAGAATCCCAGAGACATAGATCTACTAGTAGTAAATTGCAGCATTTGTTTCTCAACTCCACTCTCTGCTGTGGTGATTAACAAGTACAAAATAGACAAACAGATTTAAACTATTAAGCTACATACAGATTGTGATTAAATAAACAAACACCTTGCATTTGCATAATAATAATCTAAGGATGGTTACGAACTATTATTCATAAATTTATCAATATTTATAGAGAAATTAACATAATAACAAGTTATGAGCTAGAAGCATAGAGAAATTAACATAAAAGTAGACTTTGTTATTTTAAACGGGTTGGGTTGGGTTGGGTGGGGGTTAAAAAATTAAAAACCCTGACCCAACCCAATCTATTCGGGTTAATAAAAAAACGAACCCAATTACTTATCGGTTTGGAACGGTTCGGTTTGGTCGGCCGAAATAAGATGCGGGTTGGGTCGGTTTTGCGGGTTAAACGGTTTTTTGTTCATCCCTAATTATTGTTATATACATAAAAGTTTTCATCAATATAAATAGTCTGTCTTGTGAAAATGTAGTTGTTTGTGTGTGTTTAAACACGCAGTAAAGACCCAAATATATTTGTCTATTCCTAAATGTTACAGTATAAAATTACGTGCTTTTAGTTTACTGTGAACTTAGATATATTTTATTGAGCACAAAAGTAGTTGCTCTTTATATTTTTCCCTTAAAACGTGATTTTCTTTCATTCCTTACAATACAATTGATTAAAAATTTCCATACCGTAAATTTATTATAAAATATTAAAAAATCATAAAAAGAATATACAACTTATTTCTATTGCTGTTTATTACTCTCCTAATAGATTAAAAGTCAGGTGGGAATTGCACAAGTAAATGAAGTTAATAATGAAAATATTCGATAAAAGTCATCCGCAGAAAACATATCAAATAAAGATTAAAAAAAAGTGCAGATTGTACAAAGTACATAAAGCAAATTCAATGCATGGAAGCGAATGACAAACACGCCTCACTATTAATGTATCCGTGCCTTCACTTCTCCATACGTCCTTCAAAAAGGTGTGGTCATAATGAATTTTAGCTTCTTTTTTTTTTTTTTAAAAACTTTGGAGAATGAACTGTGAATTCCTGGAAGATAACATATTTTACAGGTATATGTCAAAGTCTAGTGTCCAAAGTGAAATTCATTTAATTTATTTACTACTGTTGAGGGCCTGAGGGGAATTATTTTCTTACACTATGCACATGAAGGGAGTCTAGGCAGCCCAGTACTATTGGCTCTAGAGGAGCCTTGTTTGTTATGGGTCACTATAGCTGTAGGCTTCAGTGTTTCATAACCCCACCAGCACAAATAAGAGAGAGAGGGGCCAATTCATTTCTTCATCACACATACAAGTTGTGATTTCTTATTATTCTTTTATTAATTTTACCTGCATTAATGATTTGTTAAATTATTCACATTCATTTCATTTATCTTAACAAATTATAATTAAATCAACTCACTTCATCTTATAATTTATAAAAAGGTAACTCCTAACTTTTATGAATTTTTCTTTACAGGGAGCCTCAAACTAATTTTATTTAGTTTTATGTTCATTTGAACAACTGGTAACACTCTTTTGCTTTCTGTAGACAATGGGCATGTAATGGGCTTGAGCCTAAAAAAGAGAGAAATGGGTTACTAAAAAAAAGAGGATGAGTTACTAGGCCGACTTATGGGCTTTTATAAATTTTATATTAAGAGATGTTGGAGATGGGCTTTTGTGATGACAAGTATGGAGTGTCTGCTCGAGTACGTGTCATGTTATTTACATGCAATGTGCCAAATGTCACACCCTCGTAAAGTTTTATATCTCGATATATGAGTGACGACTTGTATATTATCTTCAATCTTGTTATATTTGCAAAGATAAAATTGGCAACACCATGGAGTTGATAAACAGTTTTCTAAACTTGGTTGCACCTCCATTTGCTTTTATTACCCTCTTGTTATTCCTACCGCCATATGCGCTTTTCAAGTACTTGTTCTATGTTCTGCGCTCTTTCCTTTCTGAAAATGTTGCCGGAAAAGTGGTTCTCATCACTGGCGCTTCCTCCGGCATCGGAGAGGTATGCCTTTATGATTTATTCGATACATGCGTTATTTATTTTAATGCGTAGATGATCACTGTAGTGGTATATGAGATATATTGTCAAACTTGGTTTAGTATATACAAAATTAAAATTAACGAAGTGCTCTATCTTGTTTTACATCTGAAATACAAAAACTAAAAAATCAAAACTTAATCGATAGAGTAGTGCTAGGCGCACAATAGTAGGTGTGCACAATAGTAGGTGTAATTGCTACACAATACACTTAAACCTCTTTAAAGTAATACCCCTCGGACCGGGAAAAAGTATTACTTTACCGAATTTATTATTTTATCGATATAATAATATTTTATTACTTTATCGATAAAGTAATATTTTATTATTTTACCGCATTTCTATATGTTTATAAATTATAATTCATTATTTTAAAAAATAAGAATCAGTCACATGCAATATATTTGATTTAAAATTACTTTTATAATAATTAATTATATGTGAAAACTAAATTCATACATGCACTAGACGATAGCAATGTCATCCCAAGCGTATCATCAAAGGAAACACTTCAAGCAATGAACACTTTGAACAATTACTTGTTACAACATGAGCAAAACATACCAGGAGTTATTTATGCTTTACGTAAAGTCAAGGTTGAGGTTAATTTTGGCCTTGGTGGAAAGAATAAACAAGCTACTATAGATTCATATTTTAAAAAGAACTGAATTTTGTAATTCAGATACATTATGTATATATATAATTCATGAATTATTACTTTACATATTACATGGGCTTCTAATGAATTTTTGAATTTTTATTATCTTATGTTTTTAGCGAAAATATTACTTTACAACATTGGCCCAGCAAAATTTATTACTTAAGCGAGGTTATTACTTTATCGGATATTACTTAATCGAGGTTTAACTGTAGTAGGTGTAAGTTGTAAGTTGTAACAGTGGGAGAACAATAGTAGGTGTAATTGTTTTGATACTTTTATAGTGTAGATAATTATTACGCTCAATAGTTTTCGAATTTTGCAATTGTTCACACTGGTATATAGTACATCCTTACTAACACGTCTTTAAGGTCGTAAAATTATTCAATGAGATATTGATTAATGAATTATTGGAAATACATCTTTCAGCTTCGTGAAATTACAAGGAAATTATGCTTGATTTTAGAATTTAATATGGGTTATTCGACGTATAAAAGTAAATGAAAATGAATCCTGGCTTTGCTGGAGAGAGCAAGTAGTGTTTTATCTGATCAGTGTAGCTTGTACATGTACATGTACGTAGCATCTGGCTTATGAGTATGGCAGTCAAGGAGCATGCTTAGCAGGGCCGGTGATTGACATGTGCAAACAGCCCTACAGTACATGGCCTCAAAATTGAGAGGGCCCCCAATATCCAAGCCCATAACATTTATACATGTATATTATTTTAATTTTTGTCATGTGTTAGATCAAAATTCCTATCCTTTTCTTATTTTTTTTATTGTATCTATAAAAATACATAACTTTTTTTTTGTAATTGACTAGTTGCAATTTATATTATCATTATATATAAATTGATGTTATATTCTTGTATTGGTGTTTTGTTTTGAATTTAATTATTGTTTACTAAATTATGTTTTTTAGCCTTTTGTATAAATTTTTTAAGTGTTCTTAATTAAGATATTAAAGAAAAAGATACTCTAATAACAGATAGAAGATAACTAGAGAATGTGATCATATAGAAATGTTTGTTATACTCTACAATGTATAGCTTGTAGTCTTTATATAGACCAAGCCTTCTGTGCCATCACTTTCAACAAACTGTAACTAACTTTTTCACCAATTTACATTTCAACCCTCACACTTATAGTAAATCACAGAATTAGCACTGCAATACTCCCCCTCAAGCTGTGCAGATGGAACTCCAGAGGCACCAAGCTTGGACAGAAGATATTGATGCTGCTTAACAGAAATTGGTTTGGTAAGAAGATCAGCCAATTGATCAGTAGAAGGCACATATTTTGTAGTAATCTCTCCAGACTTCACTTTGTCTCTCACATAATGGCAATCCAGCTCAATATGTTTAGTCCTTTCATGCTGCACTGGATTGGCAGCTATAGAAATAGCAGCTACATTATCACAATGTAACACAGCTGGTGGAATCTGCAACCCCATGTCTTTGAGTAATGCAGTCATCCATGTCAATTCACAAGCTGTATGAGCCATTGCTCTATATTCTGCTTCAGCAGAAGACCTAGCCACCACATTTTGTTTCTTGCTTTTCCATGAAATTAAAGATTTACCAAGTAGTAAGCAAAAACCAGTAGTTGACCTTCTAGTAAATGGACAACTGGCCCAATCTGAGTCAGAAAAAGCAGTTAATTGTGCTGCAGAAGAAGATGCAAGCAACAACCCTTGATTTCTGGTTCCAGCCAAATACCTCAGCAGCCTTTTTGCTGCTTGGAAGTGCACATCAGTAGGAGAATGCATAAATTGTGCCAGAGTATGCACTGCATAGTTGATATCTGGCCTTGTGACAGTCAGATATATGAGTTTGCCTAGAAGCTGTTGATAAGGATGAGGATTAGACAGTGCTTGACCTTGATTAGGACTGAGCTTCAGATGAGCATCTAAAGGAACTTTCAGAGGTGTGACTGTCAGTAAGCCATGATTTGTTAACAAATCTGTCACATACTTCTTTTGAGAGATAAAGAAGCCTGATGCAGATCTATCTATTTCAATGCCAAGAAAATATCTGACAGCTCCTAAATCCTTCATATGAAATACTTGAGACAGCATGAGTTTGAGATCAGAAATTGCTGCACAGTTGTTACCAGCAATTAATAGATCATCTACATAAACCAACACAAGTGTAATTACCTCCCCTGAATTCTTGGAGAACAAGCTGTAATCACTCTTAGACTGTGTATAGCCTATTTCCAACAGTGTATCAGTAAGCTTCTTGTTCCACTGCCTTGGAGCCTGTCTCAATCCATACAAACTTTTCTTAAGTTTGCAAACTAATTCAGGTTTAGCAGCATGCTTGAGAGGAGACATCCCTTTGACAATTCTGCTCCCAAGACCACTATAACCTTGTGGAAGTTTCATATAGACTGTTTCATCCAAGTCACCATGTAAAAAAGCATTTGTGACATCCATTTGCACTGCCACCCAGTCATACATTGCAGTGACAGCTAGCAAAGCTCTGACTGTGGACATTTTTGCCACAGGAGCAAATGTTTGCTCATAATCCACTCCATAAGTCTGCTTGCAACCTAAGATCACAAGTCTGGATTTATGTCTTTCAATGGTGCCATCTGGATTGTACTTTGTTTTGTACAGCCATTTGCTACCAATTGATTTTTTTCCTTCTGGTAAGACAACTATATCCCATGTCTGATTTTTTTCCAATGCATCCAATTCCAAATTCATGGCTTTTACCCAATGATCATGTTGTACTGCATCATTGAAGAAAACTGGATCTGAAGTCACAGTCAGAGAAGCCTGAAAACAATGAAATTGGTTGCTAACAGACACATTTGTTACAGCAGTGAAACACTCAGCCTGTGCCAGTGCTGTTGAGTAAGAATTCAACCATACAGGTTTCTTTATCTGTCTACCTGATCTTCTTAACACCACATCCGCAGCAGTATGCTCAGAGGCAGAAATGTTATTATCAGGATTATTCTCAGCATGCTCACCTGGTGGAATCACAGATTGCTCAAGCATATCATCTGTAATATATGCTGGTGAAGAATGAGGCATGGTTGTGGGAACAGGTGTCATATAATATTCAGTGGCCTCTTTGTTGAATGGAAAAACATGCTCATGAAATTTCACATCTCTTGACACAAACACCTCATGTGAAATTAGATTTAATAACCTGTACCCTTTCTGATTTGGAGGATATCCAAGAAAAACACAAGGACTTGCTCTGCTGGCAAATTTGTCAGAATTAGAGGAACTATTAGCAGCAAATGCAAGGCATCCAAATACTTTGAATTCTTCATAGTCCACTGGTTCCTCAAATAACACCTCATAAGGCACCTTGAAATTCAGAACCTGTGTTGGCAGTCTATTGATAATATAGACAGCAGTCATGATGCAATCTCCCCAATATTTGATATCCAGACTTGCTTGAAACCTCAAGGCTCTAGCAATTTCTAGGATATTTCTATGTTTCCTTTCAACTCTTGCATTTTGTTGAGGCCTATTGACACATGAAGTTTGGTGTACTATACCTTTAGAACTGTAAAACACTCTACACTCCCCATCACTGAACTCAGGTGCATTGTCTGACCTTAGAACCTTTATATTTTTGCTGAAGTGAGTGTGAGCATACTTGTAAAATGCCTTGAATTTAGACAAGAAGTCAGATTTGTATTGCATTAGGTATATCCAAACCATCCTAGAGTGATCATCCACAATTGTCAAAAAATATTTATATTTATCTCTTGTAGGTGTCCTGTAGGGTCCCCAAGTATCTATATGAACCAAATCAAATATTGCCTCTGCATAGCTTGAGCTCTTTTCATAAGATAACTTTGGAAATTTGGCCAAAGGACAAGTGACACAAGTCTGATCATCTGAAGACACAAATTCCTTGACATCTGCAATTTTTGATAAAATTGCTCTAGACACATGACCCAATCTGTGGTGCCACAGGTTCCACATTTTTTGTTTCTTAGTTTTCTCTGCATGAAGTGCTGAGCTCTGCTGTGAAGTCATGTTATCATCTGACAGATAGTACAAACCATTAACCAGATTTCCAGTAGCTCTGGCCAAACCTGTGCTATTATCAAGAATTTCACAATAAGTTGGCTGAAACTTCACATTGCAATTATTCTCAGCTGCCAGTTTATGTATAGACAGCAGATTATGTTGAAACTGTGGAACATACAACACTTTGTTGAGTTTTAAGCCACTAGACAGTACCAAATCTCCAACATGAGTAATCACTGTTGCAGCACCAGTTGGCGAATTAATTGTAGAATTTGTGTCAACAGGAACAACATTAATAAGATGATCCAATGATGCAGTCATGTGATCTGAGGCACCAGAATCCATGATCCATTGTGAAGTCTTACTCTGTACAGAGTGACATGACACCATACCAGAAAATGAGTCAAACTCATCATCAATCTCATGCTCTTTGGATGACTGAGGCAAAAGTTTTAAAAGCTGTGTCAATTGTGCTGCTGTGAGATTAACATTTGAGTCTGAAGTTTTTATGTCATTTTGCTGAACAGCAGCATTGCTACTATGTTTTGACACCTGGCGTTTACCTCCTCCTGGCATAAACTTTGCACCTGGTTTTTTAGAATTCTTGTTATACCAGTCTGGAAATCCTATTTTAAACCAGCACTTATCCACAGAATGTCCTTTCTTTTGACAATTTGAACAGACTACAACCTTATCAGCACTGGTGTTCACTCCCTTACTATACATAGCAGATATCTCATTATCACCAGAACTCTTAAGTACCTCTCTTTGATTTTCTTCTTGCTGTATAAGAGAGCAAGCTGCTTCTACTGTTGGCAAAGGAGTATTCATCAACAATTGACTCCTCAAGGCACTGTATGTTTCATTGAGTCCATTGAGAAAATAGAACAGTTTTGATTCTTCTTTCTGTGTATACAACATATCTAACAGCCTAGTGATTTCAGGTGTAGGATTTGCCAACACTGGAAGCATATTCATGTCCTCAATTTCATCCCAAATACTACTCAAATTTGTGTAGAAATCAACAACACTCATCTTATCTTGATGCACAGTAAACAAATCCTTAGTTAATTTGTATTTTCTCGATCCATTAGTTACCTCAAATCTCTTTTCTAAAATCAGCCAAATCGCTAACATAAAGAAAAAGATACTCTAATAACAGATAGAAGATAACTAGATAATGTGATCATATAGAAATGTTTGTTATACTCTACAATGTATAGCTTGTAGTCTTTATATAGACCAAGCCTTCTGTGCCATCACTTTCAACAAACTGTAACTAACTTTTTCACCAATTTACATTTCAACCCTCACACTTATAGTAAATCACAGAATTAGCACTGCAATAGATATAATTATTATTTTTTCTTCCAAGTTACATATTATTATTATTTATATATTATATAATATTAATATATTTAAAATTAATAATTATATACTGAAAAAATGTTAATGATTTAATTTTGTACAGGGCCTCCTAAACTATTGAGCCGGGCCTGATGCTTAGCTCTCACCGCAAGGAGAGAGGATCGACTACAGCAAGTAGCACAAGTTGCTCGTGAGCTGGGGGCGCCTGATGTTATTGTCATTGCAGCCGATGTTAGTAGAATCGATGACTGTCAACGTATGGTTGATCAAACTATTAATCACTTTGGAAAATGTAAGTCCGTCTCTGGTTGTGCAATGTAAAACTAGAAATTTAGTAGATTGTAAGTTATTAGTGATTGAGTGATTTGGTTATAAATGATTTTTGTAGTGGACCATTTGGTTAATAACGCGGGGATTGTTTCTGTCTGCATGTTCGAGGAAGTGGATGATATGGCAGCTTTCAGATCAGTCATGGTATTTTCCCTTTTGCCCGTAATTTTGTGTCTAAATCATCAAGCATAAATGTGTTACATGCTCATACTTTCGCTGGTCATATAGACCCATGCTTTTGCTGAGCTTTTAATACTCGATGCTAAATTTATGAGAGAAAACACTTATATTGATTTCTATGAGATGTTCTCCTCATTCGTTAGCTAGAAAATAAAAGATAACTGGGTATGTGGCAGGAAATAAACTTTTGGGGGCCGGTTTACATGACTAGATTTGCACTTCCACATCTAAGGAAGAGTAATGGAAAGGTGATTGTAATTTCTTCAGCAAACTGCTGGTTTCCGATGCCTCGGTCCAGCTTCTATAATGTAAGCTATTATTGCTAAACCAACATAGGTTCACATTATCAATAACTTGCATATACTGATTTACATATATGCTTCCATGTATCAACGGTATTACTATAAGATGAGCTTTTTATAGATATCACAGGGTAAGAACTCCATTTGTGATCATCTCTTTATACTTAACATTGTTTGGTATTGTTACAGGCAAGCAAAGCAGCAGTTACACAATTATTCGAGACACTTAGGATCGAGTTTGGGTCTGAGATCAAAGTAACACTCGTTACACCTGGTTTTGTGGAGTCTGAAATGACCCAAGGCAAGGGCTTATTCAAGGGAGGACAACTACAAGTTGACCAGGATTTGGTCAAGGCAAGCACTGTGCTTTCCATATTTACAACTCTCCATTACTAAATATAAGATGTGATACTTGATTAATTGCTTGTGTTGTTCTCTATAGGCTCAGGTGGGGTTAACTCCGGTGATAAGTGTGGTGGGGTGTTCCAAGGCAATAGTGAAGAGCGCGTGCAGGGGAGATCGAAATTTGGTGGAGCCAGCATGGATAAGGATCACCCGCTGGTTGAAGTTGATTTGCCCTGAGATATTAGACATGGTCCTCTGGTTATGTTACATCTCCAAGCCTGGTGCCTCAGCTCATGAGTCATTTAACAAATGGACTGCAGATCTTATCAAGAGAACATAAAGTTTCTCATAGAGTTGCAGCTGTGATCGGAAAAATGAGAAGCTAATAAAGCATGTAATCGTTGAAATTGTGGGCAGTCTCAATGCAGTCTGGACTGCATAGTAAGTTGTGATTGCAAAGCTAATTAACTGAAATTGTGCTTTATATTACTTTTGAGTTACCTATTGAATAAATTTATATTTGCATTGTTGATAATCTTTAATGGTTTGGATCTGTCTATGTTGGTCCTAAGATATCTCTATATACTTTGTTAATTCATGAAATCTAAATTAGGTTGTATATATTTTTATTATTTTCTGGGGTGAGTGAGAGTTGGGGTGAGTGAGAGTGGAACCCAGATGCGCTAGAGTGGAACCCGGATGCCTCGGACGACAGAGAATAAACCCACCACTCTCGCGCACATATAAATTAAAACTTAAATTTTTATTATGTTAATTTCATAAAATAGACGTTCATCTGTCTGTGACAGAAAGTCCACTTCATTATTGCGCAGTGCATGCAGTATTCCAAAGCAAATCACATGGTGTCAACTGTGAGTGATAATATTTTATCATTTATTTGGGCCAAAATCCGTTTGGCATTTGGCCTAAAAAGTAGCTAAATTATGCAAATTATAAGTCAGATATTGGGACCGATAAGGATAGCATAGAGTTCTTGTGTTCTGTAACTCTCTGTATAATACATCTACATTCATCTCTTTGGTGTAGCAAACAACATGAAGGATATCATTCACAAAGTCTTGAACATTTTGCTCCCGGTGACATCAATCATATCGGCAGTTTTTGTAGTACCTCCATTTCTGTTGTTCAAACTTGTGTTCTCCCTGCTGAGAAGGACTTGTTTGATTGAAGATGTTGCTGGTAAAGTAGTGGTTATCACCGGAGCATCTTCAGGCATTGGCGAGGTATTTTATGAATACACGTGTACACGTATTTGTTACTTCTCTATATAATAATAATAATCCTGGAATCGACAAATTTTATATATCTGTCTTTGTTATGCCGGTAATTACAAAATATATCTGAATGAGGGTTGCTTTTATGTTAATGATTCACAATGTAACTTGTTAATTCATGGTTTTAGAAGTTAAAAGAAATTGCGTTTAGGGCCATTTTTCCTAAAACCTCGGAGAAATTATATTCTAGTAGAACTGATATGTATATGGGAGGTAAAATGTGATTTTGATTGCCTTTCAGCATGTAGCATACGAGTATGCAAAAAGAGGGGCGTGTTTAGTCCTTGTTGCCAGAAGAGAAGACCGTCTCCGTATAGTTGCTGATAAGGCGAAGCAGCTCGGGTCTCCTGATGTGCTTGTTGTCAAGGCTGATGTTTCCAATGCTGCAAATTGCAAGAATTTTGTTGATCAGACTATACTCCATTTTCACAAATGTAAGTTCATTTAAAGGCTAAAGCATAACTATCGATTTTAGTTTCATTTTCATGAACCTCAATGCTTAAGAACTAACTCTATGATTTCCAAATAACCCATGCATTTAAAAAAAATGATGATTTTGTAGATTAAAAAAAGGCAGAAAAAAGATCATTAAGTAGATAATAGGTTTAGGCAACTTATTATCTGCAAACCAAAATCAGCACCTCGACACATATTTGTTGGTATAGGAATAGGAAAAAAAAAACATGAATCCCTGTATATATACCACTTACCCGGTGTGATATACGGATTATGTTTGGTTTAGTTTCATCAACTAAAGCGGTCAAATGTAACAGTGGATCACCTGGTGAACAATGCTGGGATTGCTCCTGTTTGCATGTTTGAAGATTACGAGGATGTCTCTGATTACAAATCGGTCATGGTAATTAGTTAAACTGTTGCATCATACTACATACGAATGTCTACACAGCTAATTTATATGTGCATCTTTTGCCAACTTCAAAAGTAATACCAACACTTGTATTGTACAGGATGTTAACTTTTGGGGCTCAGTATACAGCACTCAATTTGCGATTCCACACCTAAAACAGAGCAGAGGAAAAATTATTGTGATAAGTTCCAATGCAGGATGGTACAGTTGTCCGAGATTAAGCATTTACGGTGTAAGGACTGGCCAAATATGATATTCCTAATTTGCTTATCAATATTTCTCCTTTTCTGCTTCGATTTGTACTCTTCAAAGTCTGGCAAATTTATGAGCTGGTAAAACTTTGTGTTCAGGCAACAAAAGCAGCACTAATTAGCTTCTTTGAGACACTGCGAGTCAAGGTGGGATCAGAGATTGGGATAACTATCGTAACTCCTGGTCTGGTTGATTCGGAAATTACAGATACCGAGTTTATGTCAAAGGTAAGTTCTCCAATACTATGGATAAAGAATACACTTAATGTGAAATATGTTGTCGTCAGCCTGTGTTGTAAGGTGTTTGGTCAAGTTCTCTGATGAACTATCACAATCCATAACTCACACACACAAGTCCTATGATCTTGATCTTTCGACCTCTTGTTACTGTAAGGAAAAAAAATATACATCCAGATACAATGTGAGGAACCGTGTTCAGTTGAGTATTTAGAAATAAAAATAATAACTGCCATGATTTCTTAAACTGATGGACAATTAGTTTGATCTGGATATTTGGGGGGTTTTTTCTCTAAAACCTTGTTCGCTCTGATCAGCTTAAAACGAATTTCGTGCCATTGGAGTCTGTGGAAGGGTGCGCCCATGCCATAGTGAACGGGACCAGGCGCGGAGCCAGGTTTATGATGGAACCTGCTTGGCTCAAGCCGTTGTTCTATTGGAAGATCTTCTGTCCAGAGTTGCTGGAGTGGTTTGCTCGTCTTGTTTTAGTTACATGGCCTAGTGAGCCTGGCAAAACAAAACGCAGCTAGGAGTTGATAACGCCAAATCCCGTTCTGGTGCTTCCTCCGCCGTGTACCGGTGTCTTGCGGTGTAGCTGCTGGACGGGTGTCTGCAAAACAACACCGGAGGGGGGTTTGAGTCCCGCGGTGCCTCCGGCGTAAGAATGAGTACAGGCGTCGGAAAATATATAGACGGGAAATGAGCTATCTATGTGTGATGGGTGAAGGTGTATGGCTGCTGTGTATGATGGCTTAGAGTGTGTGAGAAATATGAGAGTGTGGAGAAGAAGATCCTTAAGCCTCTCATCCTTGGTCTATTTATAGGCCAAGGATTAGGGTTTAAGGATGTGTACCTTGGATCCTGCTGTCCATCTGTAGGGCTTGGATGCTTAACACTTGTCCAGGTGTCAGCTAAGGAATAGTATTTTGGAGTGTTATGAGGTTTGTCTTCATAGTGTCAGTAGCTGGCATTGGGTATTGTCCTTGTCATGTCAGACTGCAACTTGTTCAGGTGTCGGCTTGGACTCTTGTGTCCCGGTCCGGGGGAAGGATGGATAGGTTGCGTCTGGGTCCTGGATCATCTCCGGGGTCCGAGATCATCTCCAAGGTCCGGGATCGTCTCCTGGTTCTGAGATCATCTCCTGGGTCCGGGACCATATCCGGGTCATATCGTGCTCGGGTCCGGATTAAGCCAATCCAGAGTCCGGGTTAAGCCAATCCTTTTCATGTTAGAATGTGGCTTGTTCAGGTGTCGGCTTGGACTCTTGTGTCCCGGTCCGGGAGAAGAGTGGATAGGTTGTGTTTGGGTCCGGGACCATCTCCTGGGTCCGGGATCGTCTCCTGGGTCCGGGATCATCTCCGGGTCATATCGTGCTCGGGTCCGGATTAAGCCAATCCAGGGTCCAGATTAAGCCAATCCGGGTTATACCCTATCATTCACTACACCATAAAAGGCTTATAGCAACGTGGAGAAACCATTGCCCAAAGTTCTATATATGTTGCAATAGGTTCTATAGCAACAAAAGTGCCAAATTTTGGCGTTGCATCTGACCGCGTTGCAATTGGTGGATTTAGCAACAAATATATCCCCATACAACAATGAAATTATTTTATTGCAATAAATCGATATAGCAACAAATGTTTGTCTACAGCAACGCATACCTTGTATTGCATTAGCTTAATTTTGTTTCATTTGTATGACTTTAAGGCAACAAATATTAGACCAATTGCAATGAATTTTAACCAAGATATAGCAATGATTTTGCCCATATTGTAATATTTTTATACATTTTTTTGCAACAGATTTCGATGCAATAGCAACAAATTTTTAAAATAAAATGAAAAGATCATTACTGCAAATACAAATAGCCAGGCATACATAGCCACAAATTTCAATTGTCTATTCAGAATCCCAATTAGCATCAAGCAGCCAACAATCCAAAAGCGGTACCATGACCTTTACAAAGTCTTACAAACCATTCCAAATCTAAGTCGCATACATAGTTAGTCAATAAATTCTAAGGCATAATCTAAATAAAAGTATGTAGTCTAGACAGAGATAATTAAAACTAATTAATTTAAGAAGACTGTCATCCTTGTATTTACTTTTCTTCAAATTTCAAGAACATAACACTGTTGCCTCATTATTCTTTTCTTCGTTCTCATATATGCATGCATTATAGTCAGGCTTTGTTGCTGGGATTCTGCGAGACCTTTGAAATGCCAGGCTTTGCTATTGGGATTCAACCGCGACCAATGTAGTTGCAGCTAATGTTTTTTCCCTACTATTGTGATGTTTCCTTTAAGAACCTGCATATCACGAAAATCAAAAATGAGATAAGCAAGACATGAAGCAACTTGTGTTTGTAACAAATAAATGTACTTGAGTTGTGGTTCAGCAAATTTAAAAATTCCTAAATTAAATAGAAATGGCAACCTATCATATACAGGTTTACAGATGGGCCTATCAAAGAAAGGTTGTCACCTTGATCAGTTATGACCTTCAGTGAAAAAGAACTTAAACTACTACAATTTGGAGCAATAAGAGATGTCTGAGGTAGAGCAAAGAAAACAACGCCAATCATCACATAAGTTGTCTTAGTCATCGACCAATTAAATTAAATTATAACAATGCTTTAATCTATAGTTGACAATTAGATTAAAAATTGATTAAGTGAGAAAAAGATATACAAGCCAATCTCTAAGCATGGAAGTATATTCTGCAATCTATATTACATAATTAATGTGATGCAAGTCTGAGAAATTTAGAAGCAGACTTGCTCGCTTGACATGTAGGACACTAACCAGCAACGATGATTCCATGCACGATAATTCATTTTAGACTTCTACAAGATATAGAAGACAGAATTAGCATAATGCAACATTTTGTCAGCAACCACGGCTTTTAAAAATCAACAAGCTTAAATCTTCTAGAGTTTATTAGGCTTCTTATTTCTCCCCCAAAGCTAAATGCTTACTTTTATTCAACTTCTATTGTTACTGTTTGTTCAATGCTTTTTCTGGGAGTTTCTACATAGATAAAGTACATAGCCCCCTATACCTCCGTCCAGAACTAATTTCCTATGGGCGTGTGATTAGAAAATTAACTCTTCTTCCTAAAGATATATAATTGAGGTTAAGTGATCAAATACATTTGACAAAGGAGCCTCTTTGGTATAGATATGTAGGAAGGATATCATGTAGTAATCTAATACAAAAAGAAAAGTATCGCCAATCCTTTTACCTATAACTTAAATTTCAGGATATGTAATAATATATAAATATATTATAATGGAAATAACCCTAGTTCAACTCTGAACTAGAAACAAACCTCTGCTATTAATTTCACCAAATCAGAATTCGTTCTCCACAATCTCTTGCAGATTTAAACAATTTCCAGAAATCTTCTTAATCACCCATCGCCTATTAATTATAAAAAAAAGATGTAAAAGAGGACTAACCTATCATACTCAGTGATACAAGTGTGTGTGTCTACACACAAACATTCTCGTAAAAGATACTATGGCCATGAATGCTTCAAAGCATGTGCCGGGCCATCTAGAAGAGTTCCAATGCGGCTGTGTAATAAGTGTTGCACAATGTGCACAATAGCTGTCTTTTGTAACAGTGTGATTGCTGAGACACTCGGCAATTGGCATCCATCCCGCATGGCATGATTCGTAAATAACGGTGTCCTGATATATTTTATTGGGTTCAAATTTTTAACTGTATTGCATAAGAAAAAAAAAACAAGTAAAAATACATAGCTATAAAGTTTCTTTGGCACACGATTAGATACGTGTATGTTGTGTGTAGAATATTTCTAATTTCAACAAAAAATATGCACAAATTTTTACTCAGAAATTTCTACAGATAAAGTACGGATCAAACAGAACTATGTATTGTAAAAGGTCACATCTCAAATAGATCTGATAAAAGAAAGCATACCTTATCGATACCCATGGACTTCATGAGAAGGACAACTCCATCAACAGGATTCTTAGAAATTTCAGCATTTGAGAACTTGTGAAAGTTGTTGAACATGGTAGAAGAATAGAGGCAATAACAGTGGCCAGGCCCTGTTCTTCCAGCTCTCCCAGCACGTTGTGCAGCAGATGCTTTACTTATCCACTGTACATTATATGTTTCCATTCCATTTGTAGAATCGTACATCTTCACATTTTCTCTTCCGGTGTCCACCACATACTTTGTACCTGGAATGGTTAAAGAGGTCTCAGCAACATTTGTGGCAATAACTACTAGGCTCTCTCCATCGTTCACCTTGTTAAATACTTGAAGCTGAGCAGATGCAGGAAGCATTGCATATAGAGGCATAACACGCATTGGGCTCACAGGGGGGATATCAGATTCGTGCTCCAGTCTCTCTGTAGAAGTAACAAAATCAGTATTGTCTTTCTTGCCCAATAGCTATAATAACAAAAGCATATATAAGAGGACTAACCTATCGGGCCAACAATTAAACTTTAAAAAAATAATTAAATAAAACATTATGCATCAATTTAACATCAATAACAACAATCACTCATGAAAACATTATACCACATATAAATCCAAAAATCTGTCCAACCAAATAAACAATCTCATAATTCAAAATTCAGGAAATTAAGACTTGTAAGATACAAATTATATACCTTAGAAGCAAGAAGAAGATAATTTAAGTGCACCCACTTCTAGTCAAGCCTTCCCCCAAAATTTAGCTAGAACCCTAGATTTGCAATATGACATATTTAGGTTTTACATTCAAGCTTAATTATTCAAGCTTCGGTGTTCTTCAATCTTGAAAGTTCAAGCTTTAGTCTTCGATTTTGAAAATTAACAAATTAACAAGCCCTGATTAACAAATTAACAAGCCTTGATTGAATCTCTAATCAACAAAGAAGCACTAATTGAAACACCCATTTCGATTTATGAAAAAATAAAACATCGATTGAAGGAGTAAAATTGATTTGGGGAAGAAAATCGACTATGCAGTTCGGTTATTTACCTACGAGATTAAATGTTGTTCGAGCAATTGAGTGGGTTCTGCGAGCTTGAATCTTCGATCTCGAGACTTTCTCTAGCTTGAATCTCCCAGACTATTCCCCTCATTCTCGCGCGCTTGTATTCGCCTGAGTGCTGAGCTTCGATCTTCAGACAATAATGTATGCAATAATATAATAAGTAATAAGTAATAACATTAGTAATGATAATGTATGTGTGTTGGCTGGGGTGGAAAGCCCGGAAAAAAAAATGAAAAAACCCGCTTATGTTTAGAACCGAGAAATTTTTGGGCCCAAAATTTTGAACTTTATTGCAACAATTATAGAAACTCGTTGCAGCTGCTATAGATTTTTGAAATAATTACACTCATTTGTAACATTTTTTAAAAATATTGCAACAGCTATAGGTCTGTCAAAATTTGTTAAGAAACAGCAACGATTTATAAACAAATTTCTGACTTGGCGTTACTATAGCCCTTTTATGGTGTAGTGATTTGCCCCCCACTCCCTTATACAGATTTTCTGTGTGAGGGAGTTGAGTGTATTGTCTAGTCCGAGCTGATTGCGGAGAAGGTGGAGTTTTTCATTTGCCCCCCTGTCCGGGCTAACCTGGACAAGGTGGAATTTTTGCTTTTGCGCCTCTATCCCGGTTAATCCGGTATTAGGCGAAGAATCCTGCTTTTGCTCCTCTGCCCGGTTGACCCGGACTAGGTGTGAAATCTTGCTCACCTATCCAGGTGGATCCAGACATGGTGTGAAATTTTGCTTTTGCCCCCCTGTCCGGACCGATCTGGACGAAGTGGTGGGATTCTGCTTTTTGCCCCCCGTCTGGGTTGATCAGGGTAGGATGTGAGATTTGGCTTTTTATCCCTCGGCCTGGGTTGATCCGGACAAGAGGTGAGTCTGGACGAGATTGCTCGGCATGAGTCCGGACGGGATTGCTCGGCATGAGTCCGGACGGGATTGCTCGGCATGAGTCCGGGTGATTGCTTTTTTTTTTCTTTTTTTTTTTTTTTTTTTTTGCCTTAGAAAATTTTTTCCAAGTAAGATAGCTCATAATTGAACCGGGGTACTCAAAATTGAACCGGGGTAGCTTTTGCTTTTTTACCTTAGAAAATTTTTCTAAGTAAGAGATAGGTCATAACTGGACCGGGGTAGCTTTTGCTTTTTTGCCTTCAAAAATTTTTCGAAAATTTTTTCTAAGTAAGAGATAGGTCATAACTGGACCGGAGTAGCTTTTTGTTTGTTTGCCTTAGAAAATTTTTTCCAAGTAAGATAGCTCATGATTGAACCGGGGTACTCGGGTTCTCAAAATTGAACCGGGGTAGCTTTTGCTTTTTGCCTTGGAAATTTTTTCCAAGTAAGAGATAGGTCATAACTGGACCGGGGTAGCTTTTTGTTTGTTTGCCTTAGAAAAATTTTTCCAAGTAAGATAGCTCATGATTGAACCGGGGTACTCGGGTTCTCAAAATTGAACCGGGGTAGCTTTTGCTTTTTGCCTTGGAAAATAATTTTTCCAAGTAAGAGATATGTCATAACTGGACCGGGGTGGCTTTTTGTTTGTTTGCCTTAGAAAAATTTTCGAAAAATTTTTCTAAGTAAGAGATAGGTCATAACTGGACCGGGGTAGCTTTTGCTTTTTTGCCTTCAAAAATTTTTCGAAAAATTTTTCTAAGTAAGAGATAGGTCATAACTAGACCGGGGTAGCTTTTTGTTTGTTTGCCTTATAAAAATTTTCGAAAAATTTTTCTAAGTAAGAGATAGGTCATAACTGGACCGGGGTAGCTTTTGCTTTTTTGCCTTCAAAAATTTTTCGAAAAATTTTTCTAAGTAAGAGATAGGTCATAACTGGACCGGGGTAGCTTTTAGTTTGTTTGCCTTAGAAAAATTTTTCCAAGTAAGATAGCTCATGATTGAACCGGGGTACTCGGGTTCTCAAAATTGAACCGGGGTAGCTTTTGCTTTTTGCCTTGGAAAATTTTTCCAAGTAAGAAATAGATCATGATTGAACCCGGGTAGCTTTTTGTTTGTTTGCCTTGGAAAATAATTTTTCCAAGTAGGAGATATGTCATAACTGGACCGGGGTAGCTTTTTGTTTGTTTGCCTTAGAAAAATTTTTCCAAGTAAGATAGCTCATGATTGAACCGGGGTACTCGGGTTCTCAAAATTGAACCGGGGTAGCTTTTGCCTTTTGCCTTGGAAAATTTTTCCAAGTACGAGATAGATAATGATTGAACCCGGGTAGCTTTTTGTTTGTTTGCCTTGGAAAATAATTTTTCCAAGTAAGAGATATGTCATAACTGGACCGGGGTAGCTTTTTGTTTGTTTGCCTTAGAAAAATTTTTCCAAGTAAGATAGCTCATGATTGAACCGGGGTACTCAAAATTGAACCGGGGTAGCTTTTGCTTTTTTACCTTAGAAAATTTTTCTAAGTAAGAGATAGGTCATAACTGGACCGGGGTAGCTTTTGCTTTTTTGCCTTCAAAAATTTTTCGAAAAATTTTTCTAAGTAAGAGATAGGTCATAACTAGACCGGGGTAGCTTTTTGTTTGTTTGCCTTAGAAAAATTTTCGAAAAATTTTTCTAAGTAAGAGATAGGTCATAACTGGACCGGGGTAGCTTTTGCTTTTTTGCCTTCAAAAATTTTTCGAAAAATTTTTCTAAGTAAGAGATAGGTCATAACTGGACCGGGGTAGCTTTTAGTTTGTTTGCCTTAGAAAAATTTTTCCAAGTAAGATAGCTCATGATTGAACCGGGGTACTCGGGTTCTCAAAATTGAACCGGGGTAGCTTTTGCTTTTTGCCTTGGAAAATTTTTCCAAGTAAGAGATAGATCATGATTGAACCCGGGTAGCTTTTTGTTTGTTTGCCTTGGAAAATAATTTTTCCAAGTAAGAGATATGTCATAACTGGACCGGGGTAGCTTTTTGTTTGTTTGCCTTAGAAAAATTTTTCCAAGTAAGATAGCTCATGATTGAACCGGGGTACTCGGGTTCTCAAAATTGAACCGGGGTAGCTTTTGCATTTTGCTTTGGAAAATTTTTCCAAGTAAGAGATAGATAATGATTGAACCCGGGTAGCTTTTTGTTTGTTTGCCTTGGAAAATAATTTTTCCAAGTAAGAGATATGTCATAACTGGACCGGGGTAGCTTTTTGTTTGTTTGCTTTAGAAAAATTTTCGAAAAATTTTTCTAAGTAAGAGATAGGTCATAACTGGACCGGGGTAGCTTTTGCTTTTTTGCCTTCAAAAATTTTTCGAAAAATTTTTCTAAGTAAGAGATAGGTCATAACTGGACCGGGGTAGCTTTTTGTTTGTTTGCCTTAGGAAAATTTTTCCAAGTAAGATAGCTCATGATTGAACCGGGGTACTCGGGTTCTCAAAATTGAACCGGGGTAGCTTTTGATTTTTGCCTTGGAAAATTTTTCCAAGTAAGAGATAGATCATGATTGAACCCGGGTAGCTTTTTGTTTGTTTGCCTTGGAAAATAATTTTTCCAAGTAAGAGATATGTCATAACTGGACCGGGGTAGCTTTTTGTTTGTTTGCCTTAGAAAAATTTTTCCAAGTAAGATAGCTCATGATTGAACCGGGGTACTCGGGTTCTCAAAATTGAACCGGGGTAGCTTTTGCATTTTGCCTTGGAAAATTTTTCCAAGTAAGAGATAGATCATGATTGAACCCGGGTAGCTTTTTGTTTGTTTGCCTTGGAAAATAATTTTTCCAAGTAAGAGATATGTTATAACTGGACCGGGGTAGCTTTTTGTTTGTTTGCCTTAGAAAAATTTTCGAAAAATTTTTCTAAGTAAGAGATAACTGAAAAGTGAACCCGGGTAGCTTTTGGTTGTTTGTCTTAGAAATTTTTTTCCAAGTATGATTGCTTGGTCCGGACTCATTATTGAATCAGGGCTAGTATGATTGCGTAGTCCGGACTCATCTAAGTCAGGACTAGTATGGTTGCTTAGAAAAACTTCTTGCTGATTGCTTCTTGAAGACATCTCATATAAGCCGAGAGTGCCTCATTATCATACTCCCGTACCCGGAGTCCCTTCTAACTTTCTTCTACAGCTCATGGATCATGTCCCATAGATTGTTCTGATACTCGTTATTCTCATGGTCTTAGATCAGCTCTTGGGTTGACTCATTCCTAGATCATTTGGAGCGGGACTTGCTCATGAGCCTTTCTTCTTATAACTGGATCCTTCTTTGAATTTTTTGCTCTAGCTTTTCTTCTTCTTCTCTCCGGATGTGTTCTTTTTTTTTTTGGCCAGGATCTTTCGCCTTGTGGCATCACTTTCTCTCTGCTTCTTTTTCCTTACTTTGTCACCAATCCGGTCAAAGACGGAACCCCGGGATTGGCGGGAATTTTCAAAGTCTTCAGAATCAGGAATCAACCTGGGTCCTTTGAGGTTCTCGGCTCGTTGTTCCTGGTATAACCGGATTGCTTCGGCCAACTCTATGTTGGTTAGATATGTAACATGGTCTGCGGTCACCGGGACATCGATGCACTTTAACTGGTTCATTTCAATTGTGACCCGGGCATCGTCTAGGTTGATCCGGGTCTCTTCTGGATTGATCCCGGTCAAGAGTGGTTTGGAGATGAGATCCTGATGTGGATTGTCCTGGTCCACCGGGTTGAACTGCTCGGATCGGGTTGATTGGGTTTGGGTTTTTCCACCCCTTGTCATGATTATAGTGAACAACTCAAACAAGAACTACCCAGGGAGTATGCTTGCTTTTTGGTGAAAGTGTATGTGTGCAGTATAGACAGTAGTGGAATGATAGAAATAGTGTAAGCAGATAGTCAACTTACTACTTCAAGAAATGCTAGAAATAGTTAAATGACAAAGGTGTAAGGGACTACAGGACAAGGTGTCTTGATGTACTACAGACAAATTTAGGGTTCTTCTAGACAGGGTTTGCTAACATGCACACAACAAAGAGAATCATGGCTGAGAGGGTTTTGAAAGATTTGAGTGCGTTTTGAAGCTTACATGGTTGAATCGGGACTCTCTTTTCGGGAGTTTGCTGATGAAGATGAGTCCAGTGGCACCGTGACCACAGGACGGAGAATACAACCTCCCCCTCCTTCTAGCGCCAAATGATAACGCCAAATCCCGTTCTGGTGCTTCCTCCGCCGTGTACCGGTGTCTTGCGGTGTAGCTGCTGGACGGGTGTCTGCAAAACAACACCGGAGGGGGGTTTGAGTCCCGCGGTGCCTCCGGCGTAAGAATGAGTACAGGCGTCGGAAAATATATAGACGGGAAATGAGCTATCTATGTGTGATGGGTGAAGGTGTATGGCTGCTGTGTATGATGGCTTAGAGTGTGTGAGAAATATGAGAGTGTGGAGAAGAAGATCCTTAAGCCTCTCATCCTTGGTCTATTTATAGGCCAAGGATTAGGGTTTAAGGATGTGTACCTTGGATCCTGCTGTCCATCTGTAGGGCTTGGATGCTTAACACTTGTCCAGGTGTCAGCTAAGGAATAGTATTTTGGAGTGTTATGAGGTTTGTCTTCATAGTGTCAGTAGCTGGCATTGGGTATTGTCCTTGTCATGTCAGACTGCAACTTGTTCAGGTGTCGGCTTGGACTCTTGTGTCCCGGTCCGGGGGAAGGATGGATAGGTTGCGTCTGGGTCCTGGATCATCTCCGGGGTCCGAGATCATCTCCAAGGTCCGGGATCGTCTCCTGGTTCTGAGATCATCTCCTGGGTCCGGGACCATATCCGGGTCATATCGTGCTCGGGTCCGGATTAAGCCAATCCAGAGTCCGGGTTAAGCCAATCCTTTTCATGTTAGAATGTGGCTTGTTCAGGTGTCGGCTTGGACTCTTGTGTCCCGGTCCGGGAGAAGAGTGGATAGGTTGTGTTTGGGTCCGGGACCATCTCCTGGGTCCGGGATCGTCTCCTGGGTCCGGGATCATCTCCGGGTCATATCGTGCTCGGGTCCGGATTAAGCCAATCCAGGGTCCAGATTAAGCCAATCCGGGTTATACCCTATCAGGAGTCTGACATTTACTACTTCGTCAATAATTTGGAACAATGTGCTTGTATGCCTTATCATTCGGCTATTTTAAAATGATAGCACACATTATCATTTCCGATTTAATTATGTTCGTCGTCGTTGTTTAACAATCCAAGGTACGAAGTAGCAATAAAGAGATTTTACGGAGTACTAACATTTACACGAGCTGATTTTACTACGAGTATGCAAGAATGTTCCTTCAGGCATCCGCTCTTCGAAGATTTCTCAACTATAAAGCGTACAGAGGCTCTTTGAAAAATTAAGTCTATCTCTTTTTTTTTTTTAAACATAATAGGCTCTTAATTTATGTATATATAATATTTATTTTATTTTCAATTTCTAGCTTACACTTAAATAAAAATAAGAAACAAATCTAATAAAAAAGGGTGTGGAATTGAAAGATCATTTAATATTTTAAATTACTAGAAATTATATATTTTCTTTTTAAAAAAAAATTAATTTAAAAACTTTTTAGACGGTCTAGCATGAAATATGTTCAAATTATTAAATGGACTCCAGATAAGGGAAAACACAAAAATCTGGAACTATCAAGAGAAAGATAGGCAACCTCAGCACTACTATTACATGCATACGTGTCGCGTAAATAGCATGCCAGGTGCCACTTGAGATCATTTCCTCGTATTGCATGCTTATCAATCCGTGAGTACAAAGATGTATATAATAATCGCATACACTTCTGGTATGAATCAATTGAAACTGTTCAAGTTGTTTGTATTTAGTATTACAGATCAACAAGAACGCCATGGAATTGATAAACGGATTCTTGAACTTGGTTGCACCTCCATCCACTTTCCTTACCCTCTTGTTTTTCTTACCTCCATATGCCGTTTTCAAGTACTTCTTCTCTTTCTTCCGCTCTTTCTTCGCCGAGAATATCGCCGGAAACGTCGTTCTCATCACCGGTGCTTCTTCTGGCATAGGAGAGGTACGTATCAACTACTTAACCTATGCATGCTTATATTTTTTAGTGTCCATTTGGCCGTACCGTGCTGGTAACAAATATATTCAGAAATTAGATAATTGGTTTGATAATTTTTTTAATATTTATATATTTTTAATTATAATTTTGAAAGATAATATTTTTAGTGAGGTCTGGTGATAAAATATCTTAAAGCAGGAGCCTTTGGAGAAACTTTTTTTCTTAAAACAAATTTTTAACAAAAACTTGTTTTACAAAACAATTTCGCTGTTTTTAAATTTACCAAAACTGTGGTGTCCGCCACACTAATAACAAACGGGTTCGAATATATCCGTATTGATGCATTCTTTATTAAAAATCATTTAAATGGACCAAATTTGGTTTCACTCTTTTGTATTTGCATGTATATATGTAGCATCTAGCATATGAATATGCAAGCCACGGGGCATGCTTAGCTCTTGCAGCGAGGAGGGTGGATCAGCTAGAGCAAGTAGCAGCAGCAGCCCGCGAACTCGGGGCTCCGGATGTCATTGTAATTGCTGCTGATGTTTCTAAGATTGATGATTGCAAGCGTATGGTTGATCAAACCGTTGATCACTTTGGAAGATGTAAGTGCCGGCTTCTCTTGAAATTCTACAATTCTATATATATATATATGTATGAGTATGATTGATACTTATCAAGTTTCGGATGGTTGTTGTAGTGGATCACTTGGTGAACAATGCTGGAATTTCTTCGGTGTGTATGTTCGAAGAAGTTGATGATATGGAAGCTTTTAGATCAGTCATGGTATGGTAGTATAGTTCTTGTCACTAGCTTATTACTGTGTTAGCTAATTATTATTGTTTCCTTTAAGTTGTTCCCATTTGGTTACCCTCTTGCTTATCTTGGCTCTAGCGTTTGTTAAAATGCATGTTTTTAGTTAGCCGTATCCTCTGTACTTGTCTCTGGTTATGAAAAGCGTAGATTCCTGGCAACTCCAATACAAAAAGAACTATTTAACCTGATGGTTGATAGTGAAACTGCGGTTTTCTCTCAGGAAACAAACTTTTGGGGGACGGTTTACACAACTCGATTTGCTGTTCCTCATTTAAGAAATAGCCGAGGAAGGGTTGTTGTGATCTCTTCAGGGGCCTCTTGGTTTCCTATGCCCAGGTGTAGCTTTTACAATGTAAGTAGTCTTTGGATCAGTTACTTGATCAGAATTTTCCTGTGTATCTTACTGCTACAAGTATTGTCCCAATTTTGCTGTATTTTATCTGAACTACAGTTTATAGTGTTGGGTATTTCTTGGGAATAACAAATAGTATAGACATTTACTTCTGGATCATGAAGGATTTAAATAACTAACCCCCTACGTTTTAGTTTTCTAAAGATACATTCCTAATGAGTCTTAGCTTCTTACAGGCAAGCAAAGCTGCAGTAGCACAATTCTTTGACACGTTGAGGATCGAGTTTGGTTCAGATGTCAAAGTAACAATTGTGACACCAGGTTTTATAGAGTCTGAAATGATTCAGGGAAAATTCCTGTTCAAGGGAGGTAAAATGGAATTTGACCCAGATATGCGCGATGTAAGTTCTGTTTCATTTATATTGGTAACTTTTAAGTCTATCGTCTGATATCTGAGAATAAACATCAGAACCTAATCTAAAAATTTGCTGGAACCGCACAAAGTTGTACTTTTGATAGTCAAGCAAAAATATATATTTGAGATTTGGAGCAGGCTGATTGTGTGAATTGCAAAGATGTAGATAATGTTTGTGTTTATGTTCGTACATTTACAGGCTCAGGCAGGTTTAGTGCCAGTAAGAAGTGTAGTAGCCTGTGCCAAGACGATAGTCAAAAGTGCGCGCAGGGGAGACAGATACTTGGTGGAACCAGCATGGTTTAGGGTCAGCCACTGGTTAAAAACATTTTGCCCAGAGATTCTAGACGTGATTGTGTGGCTCCAATACATCACCAAACCAGGGGCATCACCTCATGAGTCGTTCAATAAGAAGATAATGGATCTTCTCCCCGGAGCCAGGGCTCTCTATGGAGGGGCTGCTGAGCCACCAGCTAACCTCAAAGCTGAGTAGGCTCTCTACGGAAGGGCGGGCTGCTGAGCCACCAGTTGACCTCCAAGCTGATTAGACTGTCTTGTAATATATTTTCGTTTCTTTGCTTTTAGTTGGCTGTTTTAGTGAATAATGTCAGATCTTTTGGTCTGTGGGATTGTGGACTTGTTTATGTACCGTTTTATAGTCTTCCTACTAGATGTTTCTCCGTTAATAATTATAAATCATCCTGAAACCGAAAAAAGTGTGCAAGTGCATAAGTTCCTCACTGTCTGGCCTGGCTTATATTGAAGTCGGAAAAAGATGGAACTGCTAGTTTGTGCAAAAATAGGTGAGGTGCACGAAGGTTCTAAGTCGGCTGTTACGATGCACCTTGAAGTAATTGATAGAAATCTGATATTTGTGAAGGGCTATAAACTAAATAAGAAACTCTTTACTTTATGCTGGAAGGTGGTTTTATTCGACTAGGAATGGTATTAGCAAAAGCTCAAAAGGGTGCGAGTTGGTAGAGGGGGGCGACAAAATATAATGCGAAATGGGACGCGGAGTTTGAGAAGTTATTCAGGGCGATCTGGTGTGGTGGTGGCCAACAGAGTAACAGATCTGATGTGCATTAAACGTGATGAAAGCATTTAGGGACAGTAAAATGAGGACACAGAGATCTAATTAAAGAAGAAGCATTTGTTTTGAGCTCTAAATTAAATTGCGTTCTCATGTCAATTGAACTGGAAGAGCAAAACTGCAATAGCTCATTATGCGTAGCAATAGGCTTCGCTTGTACAACTGCCTTCCCAGCCGTTGCAAACACTGAGCGAGAACGGCAACAAGTGCACAAACAATGTCCTTGCGCGGGGATGCGATTCGCCAAGCTGGGGCAAACAAAGCCGCCCTGCCCTGCCAATCACGATGGTTCCTTTCATTCTTGAACAATGTTTCCAGCCTTCCGGGCCTATACATAATTCTGTTTCTAACTATGGCAATAGCTAACCATAATGTTGAGTTGTGATATTTATAAATAAAAACTTGATAATCAAAGAAATACTGTTGCTTAAACATGTAATTCTAACATAGGCGTCATAAATGACATGTCATGTAAAACTCAAAAATGCATAGTCTGATTTAAAACTTGTGTATTCTTCATGTTCTCAATATTTTCCACACAAACAGTTTGAAACTCTCATATTCTCACTATTATTCTGAGAAGGATATTCAATCTTACCACGTTTCCAAGAAGACTATAAAATCTAAACCATTTCAACCACTTGGTTGGTGAAAACCTGTGCTTTCAGTAAAACTTAATTCTACAAACTTTACATGGAGAGTTCATGTTCATTCAAACTCTCCTCCTAATAAAAATGAACAGAAAAAAATGTTACAGACCTGTTAAGAGCTTGCTCAAGGTACAGATGGTGCATGAGCTGTTACAGTTGCCCGGTCGCCCCATCTGGATATCCCCGCACTAAAAATCATTTTTAGCACGTTCATTCTCTTTGATAGGAGCGACTCTACTAGCTCCTTCATTTGGACGTCCTCCTTTTTCATAATAAGCTCAAGATCTTCAATACACCTCATTTTACGTTGAAGTTTCTTCGCCTATAAAAGCATTAATTTCCAGAACAAATGTCACGGAGAATGAACCCACTCAATAGGCTATAGCTATATGTAACGGATCTATACATTCATAAATATATATAAACCTAACTAACATTACTTGTAAACATCAAAATTAACTACTTCTCACCTGCATTTCAATAATTTTCGCAACTTGATATTCTATTACTCGGTCTTCCTGATCTGCCAATAATTTTGCATGGGCAGCAGCAGCACCAAGAGCTGTTGCAGTTGCAGCTCTCATTCGTAAAGCAGCAGGTATAATATTCATGGAAGAGGCATCTGGAATATCTACAGGGAAAATATATTAAGAAATCAGATAATAATTAACAGCAAACTATTGAACTTTAGGATAGTTCGTAAAATTATCAGCATTCACCAACGTTGACTACACAGTAGTCTACACATTTGAGCATAATGTATTTTTTTAGGTACGTAGTATAAACTAACACACACACACACAGACAGAACACGCAGAGAATCTGGCTAAAACTAAAAACACGCTCTATAACCAAAACAGGAACTAAATAGGATCCCTAGATCAATATGGTCTAAATGTGACGGTCTTCATTTAGCAAGAAACTTGAACTAGTGGCAAGTGGGTGCTACTAGTAAATTCACATAGGTCCCATCTCGTCTTTCTTTCTCACTCTGGGACTATTTTTCTCTATCATCAACATCCTCATATCCGCCACAAATTTTGGTCCAAAATACTGTTCTGTAAAATTTTCGAATATCAAACATTTAATTTTCAATCTTCATTTTCATCAAATTATAGGAGAAATTCTACCTTCCAACAGAAATGTATTCCTCACAATCTCCTAAAAATGATGATTTATCCGTATGTAGTTCTATGATACACATCATAGATCCAATTTTATTTTTTTGAAAGTAAATAATCAACATAATTGACCAAAAAACGAACAAACTACATGATTCTTAGTTTCTAACAGTAAAACACAATCAATAACATAGACTGCAAGATGCAACAGGAAGGTAGAACATATAGCAACAATTAGATGTCAGAAACTGTACACTTAAAATGACAGTTGCCACTTTAATTGGATCACAGTTACTGTTGAATCATATATACTACACACGGGGATTTAGGGTTTCAGGTATATCCATATCCAATCTTGAAAAAAATCAGGTTTCGGGTAAATACCCGATCCAAAATCCGTCGGATCGTGTTCGGGTTTTTATTTTCGGATATTTTCCGGGTTCGGGTATGGATAAAAATTCAGGTTTGGATTTATAGTGTCATATCCGATCCGACCCATTTGACATCCCAGCCCGGTCCCACCATGCCACATCCAGACCCTACCATCCCCATCTTGGCCCCCTCAGGGTCCATCCCCGGACCCCGCAACCCTTCTCATTCTCCTTAATTCCATTGGTTTGTATTTTATTTTTTATTATAGTGATTTGTATTGGAGTAGAACGACGCCCTCTCCCTATATCTCTCTACACACATGAGACCGAAGAGTGTTTATTCTTGTGTTGTCTCTATTTGCATTTATGAGAAACATGAGCTAGGAAAAAAATCCTCCGCTTGTTATTTATAAAAATATAGAAGAGTTTTATTATACTAATGTATCCTCCTTGATTCCATCTATCTGCAAAATGTCACTACCTTGTATTTTTTTATATATGTAGATGCTGCCTTTCTAGTACTTCTAATTATGGTTTATAATTACTCTTATCTAATACTCCCTCCGTTCCATTTACTTTGTCCCCTAATCAGATTTCACCTTTTATTCACTCAACTTAAGTATACTAACAGTTATCAAAGAATTATATTGTTCTTCAAATATGTTAACATAATTAACACTTAACTTTTCATTTGAACTGAATTTTTGGCCAATAATTAGGGACAAATAAAGTTGAAAATGTGACCAATATGAGTGAGACAATGGCAGTATTATAAAAAGTCCGTAATAATTTGACTCTATACACTATATATGTGTAATATAGATCCAAAAAGACATGAATAGAAAAAAACTTGAACCTCAAATGTCATGTGCCATTTCCCATATCTCTCGGTCTCACTCCATCTCTTTTCTGAGAAGTGATGGGTTCAAATTACCGGAAGGGGACAGATATGAGTATTAGTGCCTCCCCAAACCTTAATTCCCTATCCCCGATGTCTATCCAAGTTTAGTCATATCTCAATGGTTAAATGATATATCAAATATTAACTTTTATATCTTGTCATGTTCTTCAAATTTCAATCTACTTTCCAATTTAAACTTCATATATAATAATTTCATCAAAAGAATTTAGTTTAGTCGCTTATACATATTAAGTATAAAAGTTAAATAAATCTGGAGCTTAAAACATGGCCAGAAGTTGTAGTAAGTATTAAATATCATCATATATTTGAAACGACCGAAAAATTATGATAGACTTGTCACAAACTAGGTACCGGTACCGTTATTCAACTCTAAATGAAATACATTTGCCTATGGAATTCTATGGTCCAACACATTTCAAAAACACCTTGCTTCCACTTTTTCCAGGGTCAGCTAACTAGAACATGTCATCATTTTAATATGAACAAATTTTTCCAAAACAAGAAGAGCGGCATCAAAGAACTTTGAAAATTAAATTCGGGGATCTCACAGGATTAAGGTGTGCCACGATAAGATCAGTCAACCGTAAATCCCCTTTATTGATCAAATTGCTACAGATCTAGTTCGCAGGCAGTATTTAATTGCTGTAGAAGTGTGAATTGGGAACCGCAGCATACATTATTTGGAGGGGTGGGGGTAGCAGATATATAATTGAATCTTCTCATAGCAATTTCAGGTACCTAAGTTCACAATTATTTAACATTTCAGGAAGACTTCTTTAGATGGTAATCGCTTCCTGAGCAGGCAATGGCAATTTTACAGGTGCACCTCTCTTCCCCTTCTGTCATCACCCTATTAAATTTTAAGTTATGTTGTAATTTGCCAAATTTGGTCATGTATTATTACACTTGGGGCAATCTGTAACAAACTCCTACTATTATATACTCCCTCCGTTTCTATTTACTTTTCTCGTTTGATATGTCGGGACTGTTCATAACATGAGATAAATTACAATTTACGTCTAATTCATAAGACGAAATATAATCATGAGTGATCTTGTTATATTCGTATTTATGAGTACTTTAATACGGTGAAATTTTTATATTTAATACTAATACGAAAATAAAGATATTAACGATCAAAAGTATGTATTGACAAGCGTGATAAAGGCAAACATGAAAAGTATTAAGAGACGGAGGGAGTATAAATAAGCTTACTCGGACCAAAAAATTCACATATCTAGTTGACAGGCAGAAATTTTATTGGTTTTATATGCTTGATTGAATGTGGTCAATTTGCATATTTCTTTGTCAGATCCCAAAAAAGGGAAAGTACTAATATTTCACTAATTTCCTTGGATGGCAATCCCTTGCTTGATAAACAACTCTTCTTTCCCTTCTGTCTTCATCATACTTACAAATATTTCAGGCATAACGTAACAAGTAAAAAAACACCTATGTATGATACTATATGAGTATACTTAAAAGTTAATGTTTAAGAACGGCATAACTTTTGCAAGATATAACACTAAATCCATGTTACAAAACTGTATCTTTCATATTTAACAACTCATTAAGCTTGCACTAGTTAACCAAATAGAATCTATTCAGGACACCATGTTGACAAACAGTACGTTTTCTTTGCTTGAAATCGACTGAAACCTCCCAGATTTCATTCAAAGAGGCAATCCTCCTAAAAAAATCTTCAACCTTGGTTTCAGCCAATCTTAGTTCTAGATAAATAAAATTTTATGCCCTGTATGTGATTGTAGTATATCATCGCCATTGTTGTTGAGTCGCTCGACTAGTCGCGACTAGTCGTCGACTATTCGAGTAGTCGGTGTGCAGGGCTCGACTGGGATGGTCGACTAGACAGATGTAAGTATTTCGTCCGACTTATGACAGACTGGTCGATTGGGTCGACTAGTGGGGTCGACTGGAAGACCCAGTCGGTCGACATATATAATTTATTACACATATAAATATAAGTATATGCATACTTATATTATTAATTTTATACCTTGTCGACTAGTCACGACTCGACTTGCCGGAGAGTCCAGTCGACTCGACTCGACTTACCGACTTAACAACCATATTCATCGCCATTATCATTTTGCTGTATGTGTAATATGTATTCAAATTCATTGGCAGCATATTACATATATTAATTTGTCGTTTTTTGTATATGGATCTTATTTGAATGCTTCCTTCTCGCTTTTGTATTTGTAACTGCAATAGACTATAGCAGTTTGTTTTTAAAGGAAAAGATGTTAAAAAATAGTTTCTGGAACCTGTCAAGGATGCAGGGATGACAGTAGACTAACTGGTCCTGCTCTCTTGAAATGATTGCAACTCTCTAATTTCTAATGCTACCCACCAACCAAGGATATTTACTAATTAAAGTTTAAGCTTCTAAGGCTTCGGACTAAATATCATCGTCAAACATCAAACACATAATTGGGCAAAGAGCGATGTCCACTACCGGCAAATTTTAAATGCATACTGTCTAAGAAAATACCTGTAGCGTGTCTTTCTTCCATGTCTGAGTCCTTGACTGGAGAGGCTCTGAAACGATATCAAACACTCTTAAAATTTAGTGTTTTCATTAAATCAAAACATAAAGAAGATATAATTCATAAATATCAGTTAAAGAGAACCTCTGTATCTCATTTTCTGATGACCCCAACTTGTGACTGCCATCATCATTAACCTCAAATATTTCTCTCGGGCACAAGTTCTCATAGCAAAGGGCTGCAACAGCAGCCTCAGATGCAGAAGATGTAATATGTGGGCCAACCATCATGGAAAGGCGAGAAACCTGAAAAAAGGAATCCAGTCGAAAAGTACACTCAGCCGCTCTTTCGTTGGAATAAAACATACCACTATCATCTAACATTTTAGAAATCAAGAATACAGTGTGCTAGTAGTCTCGTACCTCTATTTTAAATATACAACTGAATAAATCTCAATAGCAGAGTATGTTAATAATATCTACCTGTTTCATCAATGAATTACTGGCATCTGGAACTCGCCCGGTGCGTATCCTCTTCTGCGGAGGAGTTACATCCTCAACATTCCCATTTTGCTCATTCTCATTCTTAAGATCATTACTGGCATCTGAAACCTCACTAGAATCTAACTTCACTTGCTTGATACTGCTTATGCTGTCACTTGCATCCCACAACCTAGGTTTACCATTGCCAGCTCCAAACATAAGCTCCCCAAAAGGTAGCTGTATAAGCTTTGAAATACAATCCAGTTTACTCTTTGTTTGGACATGTTGCGCAACAACCTCCCAGTCATCTCCATACTTCAATACAGACTCTAACAAAAGTAAAGTTTCTGCTTCAGACCAAGCAGACCCCATATTCCCATTGCTCCGACTGCAATTATTAAATTCAAAATCACCCGCAGCCTTGTTCTCCCCAAAATTTTCGCTTTTGAAGCACTCAAGACAAATTACAAAGCTCCTATCCTGGAGCAAAAATAATTAATTAAAAAGGATGAAACAATACTTTAAAGTGTGATGCCAAATTAAATTACAAAGTACAATCTTCTCTCAGGCATTGATTGTACTATTTACACTCATACCAAATTTGATTACAAAGTACAATCTTCTCTCAGGCATTAATTATATATTTTTTAATATTTGAATTTTGCCGAATTCTCATATACTTGGGCATTAATTATATATTTTTTAATATTTGCCGAATAATACTATTTAAATTTTGCCGAATTATGCTATTATATGAGTGGGGGTGGGCGGGGGGTTTCGCCAAATATTAATATTGAAAAATATATATTATGCATGTATTTCAAGAGTTACATTAATATCTAAACTAAATAGTCAAATAAATAAGTTAACTATATAATTTACATAATACCTGCTTGATAACTAAATTGTTGCATTATAAAGTAGTTACGTGATTAAGTAATCAACTAATTACAAAAAAAATTATTTAATAAGAAACCCAAAAAATCGAGAGAACGGTGTCGTGGGTGAGTGAAGAATTTATGCTTTCTAGAAAAGCTTATAAGCAAGATTTAGCAATTTAGGTACGAGAATATGTTGACTATGCTTAACAATATGTATGTATGTATGCAATCTTCTCTTTCAAAAGATGAGCGGAATTTGCAATTCTAAAAACAACATTAGCATTAATGACAAATTGTGATCATAATTATTATGAAATGTGATATGTTGGATATGCTTGAGCTAAGAAGCAAGGATACGGGTGTGGATGTGGCAAGGTACATGGTTCGGGAAATATGGAAAATATGGGAATTTCAATTGGGGAGGGGGCGGCATTATAATACCACATATATAATCATGTATAAATTTTATACATGATTGAATTCAACATGAAGAAACCACCAACAGATTATGTAATCTTCGACAAAAACGTTGCTTTCCCATACAGTCAGTGTAGGGGAATATATATATGTTTATATATATATATATATATATGCAATTCTCTCCTTCGAAAGATAAGTAGAGTTTTTTTATTCTTCAAAGTTCAAATTGTGTTACTTTAACAACAGACTGTGATTATATTATTATAACATATAGCTGTTAAAAGTAAAACTATGACGAGATGAAAGTCATGAAACTAATATATGAGTAATGCAGGTGGAAATCATTTTGTATTATCGTCCACAAACAATTGAAATAGAGTAAAAATGGACACAATGCATCAACCAATCAGCAGGCTAATGACAACACAACATAGAGGGAATTTTTAGTTGCATAGTTACACTTTTCTCCGGTGTCCCCCTCTTAAAAATTAAATGACATATGTGTGGTACAAACATTAACATCAGTAGAAACTAGAAAGTTGTTATCACGTAGGCTACAATAAACTATATTCCGGTTTTTATGAAAACCGAAAAGCAAGACATAGCACTAACAGATAATTATAAGTTGACAACAGCTAAAACACACGGTAAAAATATGACAGTGCCACTGTGGCAATATACCTTTATATACTCATAGCATCCGGAATCACAACTCCCCTTACAATTCCCACAAACCAACTTCTTCACCTTAGCCAACTCCGCATACCTATCCTTAAACGACGCCAAAGGCGACGCCAAAACTCCATTTCCGGTCCCATTCACCGCCACAGGAGGCGGCAAAACCGGCTTCAACGAATTCGGATTCGCCACAACCTTAACACCATAAGGAGCCCCTTCCTCAACCCTAACATTCCACCTATCTTCTCCTCCAACATAATCATCATCATCATCTCGTTTCGGGGCATTAAAATTAATCAAATTCCACGACTCCAGAAACAAGAAAACCTTGTGAATCAAACTAAGGTCCCCTACCAACGACTTCCTCACCTCGGAAAACGTGAGACGCCTACTAGGATCTTCCCTATACTTACAAATAATAAAATCCCTATATTCCTTGTAAATTTTAGGGGTTCTTGTAATCGAACTCGCATCGAAAAATTCTTTCAGTGAGTTTTGCTCTACCTGGTGTATATCGTCCCAAGAAAACCAACCTAGTGAAAACAATTCAGCAATTGGGAGAAAATTCAGCGAAAAAATCGAAATTAGGGTTAGGTTTAGAGTAAATATGCAGAGAATTAGAAAAAAAAGGAGAAGAGTGTGTGTAGAGAGAAACTTACTAGAGTGGCTTGGGATAGTGTAGAGCTCTTTAAAATTCGGGTCCTGTGAGTTCTCCATTTCGGACCTTGAGCGATTCGAGTACCGAGTTGAGTTGAGGAGCGATTTAAGATTATTTATTGTTTTATATAGGAGTAGGCGAGTAGCTAAATTAGTTAGACTTGGAGTTTTGGATATCGGTTAGACCGTTGGCAGATGGGTCATGGTTATTTGGGCTCGCACTCGACTGGCCCACAGTAGTTTTTCTTTTTTTTACTAGTATGGCTATGTTCTAAGAGCAAGTCCAAGAGTGTCCTAGTTGATATCTTAAATATAATATAAAAAATTATGCCCTAGTGATTTAGGACATACTTAACCAACTTCAACTCCAACAATATGTCTTATCCTCATTACATATTTAATATTTTATTATTAAAAGTTTTCTTTCATCACTAAAGGATAATAAAAAGAAGAAAGAGAAAGGGAGGGTGTGTAATATTTTACTATATAATCTAGGATAGGGCAAGCAAAGATGTGCCTCAAAAATAAGGCTTGAAGAGCTTGTCCTAGTGATATAAGGCATCACTAGGACATTGTTGGATTAAATTTTTTTACCAAATGCCCTAAATTATGATTTAGAACATCATATAGGGCATTTTTTGGACTTGCTCTAAGATATTTTCGAGGTGAGCAGAGTCCAACGAGGACCTGGGTCAACACACGATAAGCCCACATGAGTTTTTCAAGATTACGTTACCCATATAAAGTTAGACCGCTATCATCAATATAGTCAAAAATTTATTAATTTTAAAAAATATTAATTTATAGATTGACTAGTAATTATTAATTTCTTAAAATTTTAATCCCAAATAATTATATGAATTCAAATATAATATATATTAAATAAAATCAAAGGTATCGGCAATACTTAGAGCATCTCCAACCATCTAAAACCCTTGGCTAAAAAGTGAGTTGGCATATTTAAAATAAAAAAATTTAGCCAACAGCTCCAAAATCTCAACTCTAACCATGCTCCGCTGTTGTTTATAAATTTAGCCAACCTCCTATGGATGGCTAAATTTGTCGAACATCTACAGGTCTGTAATAAAATCTGTAGAAAGATTGTACATCATTTATTACTATATTGAACTGATATATTCTATTTTAACAATTTAAAATATTAATAACATACTATTTTTGAATTATAGCCAACCAATATAGTTAATACCATTGAAGCAAAATGTCTTACAGATTCAGCAAATTTTACATAATATCTTACAGGTCCAATTTAGCCAACGATTATAGCCAACGCCGTTGAAGATGCTCTTAATCACTTTTTCCAGTTAGAAATAAGGTGAACATTTTCTAATTAATATATTACATTCATAATCCTAATTATTTATGTGATCAGTTATAATTTATATTTATGTAATAATATTTTTAGATCCCCTGTAGATTTTTTTCATTCAAATTTGTACTTATTCATGTTCTAATACTCTGATATTTTGTATACTTCATAAAATTTGACTCTTATATTGTATTATAAACTCATTACGTTTTATTATTTTCAAACACTATTTTTTTAATTATATATCCGTGTTTAGTTTTATATTTTATTTTAGACGCTAGAGTATTACTCTCTTCGCTTCAACCTAGATGTCCACTTTTAAAAATCACACAGTTTAAAAAAGATGAATGTTTATAAATTAATTACACTAAATGACTATAATATGTGAAATGAGATTAATCTAGATATATAAATAACATATAAGTAAATTAATTTTGGAAAAATAATTTTATATCCAAAATCGAATGGACAATTGAAATTAATTTTATTTTTAGAGAGTGAACAAATAAATTAAAATGAGGGAATACTAGATACATGATATCACTTATACGATATCACTTATAATGGGTCAGTTTTGACAATGGATGGTGATTTTATTGATTAAGATTTTGGATATGATTTACATTTTCGGTAAAAGTGAAATATATTTAATTCTTCAAATTTTCAAAAAATATTTATTTAAATTTATTATTCAGTTTCAAAGTAGTGAATGCAAATTATAATTATATGATATATTTTTTAAGTAGCTGATTTATTAATTTTAATATTTTAATAATTGTTATGTCAGATGTATTGATTGATGATTCGTTTAAACTTTTAACATATCTATTATAAATGTTTCAGTTATTCATTTTTATTACATAATTTTGCCATTTTTGTAAAAATGAATATTATTTAGAAATAAAGTATTAATATTACTTACAACTTAATGTTTTTTTTTTAGTTTTTAATATTAACTTATTGTTGACTTTCCTATAATTATATATTCATGTAATAAATTCAAAGCTAGAAAGATAGTTTTGATTTTTCTACACTATCATTCTTACAAGTTGGATATTTCCTTCCAATAAATATATTTTAAATTTGTCTTCTTTTTTATTTAGAAAATTTCATGAGAAAGGACGTTTTTGCCTTCTAAATACAATTTTACAACTCTTACAAACTTCCTTCGAACTAATTTAAACTAATTTTTATTTTTTTTCGTATTTAACATTTTAAAATAAAGAAAATAAAAAATATATAAATTGAAACTATCCGATAAGTTGATCGATTGGGTTGATTATGTTTGATTTCTCGGGCGTTCAACATAATATTTTCATCACGGTTAAACTTGCATCTCAACTTCAAATATTAGAACAATGGAATTCTAGAATAAAAATATTTATTTGAAAATTAAAACAGATCTCTCAACAATAAAAAATAAACAAAAGAATTTGTGTTTATAAATTTAACTTATTTTAATTGTATGCATGAAATCCACCGTTATTAAGGGATATGATTCAATCAAAATTAAAATTTAGCACTTAGCTGCTCATCGTAGAAAACTTGTAAATACAAAGGAAAGATAGATATTTTCTTTTCCTTGGATATCCTTTGATTCGATCATTTCGGTTTCCCTGATGAGGTGAAAAAGAGGGCAAGAAGAGAGAGGTGCTAATAGTTCTGAAGCATCATATAAAACTTAAAGAGACCGGAACCCTAAAACATCGGAATCTGTTTTCCCGGACAGTAATCTTGAATCTCTGTAAGAATGCGTTGTCGGACTAGTTGGGCACTTAAACTCCTCCTAGCTTTCTGTGCAATAATATTCCCCGCTCTATCTCTCCTTTTCTTGAATCTCAGCTCCATTAGCCAAACACCCCAACTCACTTCTCCGATCTTGACTCAGCTCAACTCAGACGATTCATTAAGTTCCCAACATCCTCACTTGCCACACAAGAAACATGAAACTGCTTCACCCACTTGCGCAACTGTCGAAGAGATGGGGAATGCTGATGGAGCTGCAGCTTCTTTCGATGCTCTCTCGAGTCTCCGTGTTCGAACTCTAATTCAAGATCACTTCAGATTACATGGTATAGTCCTTCTCATATGCTCATTAAGATAATGTATGCTGTCTATTCACAGATTTTAGTACAAGTAATTAGAAATGCTACTGATTACTCTCTTGTTATTAGTTTTAATAAGTAGCTTATGTTATATTAATTGATGGCTTATGCTTGTGCTAGATGCTAGAAATTGACCTAGATCGTACTATAATCATTTTTCATTAAAAGACGTTTACTGGAATCAGAGTCTCAAATTTCTCAAAATCAGGAGATGTTCGGTTGATTTCAATTTCTGTGTTTGCTTTATGCGAAGCTTGCTCAATTATAAACACGGGTTATTGGAAGTTGATTTGTAGTGTTTAACCAACATCGATTAGTTTTGTGAGTATATTTGTTCTTGATGGTCTGAACCATACTTATCAGTTCAAGTCAAACAATGTAGAACAGCATATAATAAAATGAAGTAGAAAGCTATGTAAAAGAATTTAGTGGTACAAGGGTAGATCAGCCTTTTACTAGTTTGAGTAAGGGTCATGTTGATATGTACATATAACCGATTCTTACAATCAATATGCTAAACAGTAAACAGTTAGGTGTGTTTGATCACCATGTTAGATCATGTATTGGGCATGAAATCCATGATTAAAATCATCTTCTTCTCCCCACTCATCTTTACATGCATCTATAACTAGAGCTGTGTGTACAGATTATTAACTGAGTTAAATATTGAAGAGACCTTGACTGCTTTCAGCTATTGGTTTGATTTTTATAACTTGAAACCAAGATTGGTAAGCAACGACATAAGGACATTTTATACCATAACGTTATATTACGAAACTGTTTTTCATTTCTGTCATTATGATTTTTATGTATCATGTGCTCTGAGTTAACAAGATAAATGAGATAATAGCAATGAAGGAAGAGTATTATAAAGTTGATGTTCTAAAGTAGAGGGACACACCAAGGGATTAATACACTACCCCCCGCCCCTTATCCTCATATAGTCATGAGTTTTGTATGCGATAGTGCATTGATTTGCATGGCTAGATTTCTAGATGATCAAATTAATAAGATAAAAAGTTTCTTAGCTGTCTTTTATATGGGCAATTCTCTACAGCATACATGATTTTAAATTAATTTATATAGTGGATGATATGTATAGCTTAACAGTTAGCTTTTATAAGCCCCACTCGCTATCAACTTATCTCTGCGGAGAGTCAAAGATTGACCTTATTTTGTGGCTCCTCATAAATTATAGTATTATCTTCACAGTTAAATGGCGATTATTGGAATTACAGTCTTAAAAGTTTAACCATTAAGAGGGGTCATTCTAGTTCAATTTCCTCGTGATCTTTTCTTATGTAGCTTTCGCATCGGTGAACCTATTATCGAAGGTCAATGTCTAGTTCAAACCAATTACCACTGGCTTATTTTAGTGATTACGATTTAGGTCTGTTGCCCCAGTTTCTCGAAATAAAAAACACTTAAACTTATTAGATCCTTTACTGAAATTATGTGTAATATAATATTTCACACAAACTGTAATATATTATCCCACACATTGCCGTTCTTTGCGGAAACAACCTCTATACATTTAGGGCAGAAATAAGTTTGCCGTTCTGCGTACATTTCAACCTTCCATACCCTATTTATGAATGGTATATATTGAGTATGTTTGGTGCTCTTTGAATTTGGTACTAGCATTGACCGTTTATGCATACACGCCTTTTAACCAAGTACAGAGGGGTTGCACAGTGAGGTGTTACATTAACGTTGGTCATCTATCTTTAGAGATTAATGAATGAGCCGTCATATTTATGCTATTCTCCAACAAGTTCATGTGTATGTTACTTTGACATTCAGGTTCATTTTTTAAACTCAACTCAACACATTGAAAGTGATTGTTATGAATTTTTATAATGCCAAGTTAATAAAGAGTCACCTGAGAGCTAGGTTGTTAGATACATACCCTACAAGGAATTCAACTTGATTTTATCTGTTTGAGTTTAATCAGGAGCTTTTAGAGTTCGTGGGCTGCCTCAAGAGCAGTTCTGTAGACGAGGTTTTGTATTGGGAAAAGCATCAGAGGCTGGATTTGGGAATGAAATGTACAAGATATTGACTGCTGCGGGACTGAGTATCATGTTAAACCGTTCGCTAATTATTGGGCAGACAAGGCATAATTTTTTTTCCTAATCTCTATAGGCCTTCTGATTTTCTTCTAGTTTTTAGCTGCTTTAAACACATATGCTCAGATATGACTGGTATGATTGACTTTTGTTTTGGGTAAATGCTATAAAATGGAAATGATTCGGTTTAGTTTGGTATAATCGACCTTTGTCTGGGCAAATGCTTACAAAATGGAAAGAATTCAGTACAATACACTATATGGAGTTTCATTTTTGTGATCTTCGTCTCCAAATACATCAAAGTACCCTTTTTCATTCAAAAATAATAATATGTTTTTGCTAAGTTAGTGTACCCTATCCAAAAGCAGTATTGTATTACATAGCAGGTATTATATATTTACCATAAAGGCTTATGATGTTGATAGGATTTGAGAAAATGCTGTCAATTTTTGGTAACCGTGTACATTTTCATTGTAATTCTGACTGCATTTTACATAGAAAGGTCTGGGGACATAAGGATTCAAACCATGTTTTATTTTTGCCAGGAGAAAGTATCCATTTGATGATTATGTGTCATATACCAAGCATTCCTTTACTCTAAAAGAAGTGAAGCACTTGTGGAAAAAGAATGACTGCCTGGGCAAGTACAAGAGGCGTCTTAATATCAGAATTGATGATTTTGAAAAGCCTTCAGAAACAAATGTACTTTGTAGTAACTGGGGAAAATGGAAACAACCAATTGTATGGTAACTACCTGTAGCTAAGCCATCAATCACCTGCCAAGTACGCGAGTTGTTCTGACATTTTCTTTTTCTCTGACAGGTTTCAGGGTACGACGGATGCTGTGGCATTGCAGTTTTTCTTGAAAAATGTTCATGAAGAGATGAGGAGAGTGGCTTCTGTTTTGTTTTCAGACAATGAGTTTCTTCAGTATAGGCCTAATACAATAGGAGAGCTTATGAGAGTAATTATCTCTCCTTCAGAGAATGTTGAAGAAGCTGTTAAATGGGCTCTAAATGGAGGTCCTGATCCACATATTGCTCTACACATGCGCATGCTAAATAACAGGTTCTCTGCTGGCCTAATTTTTTTCCCCATGTTTAGTGAACGCGCAAAAACAACATTGACACTACTGAACATATATATATTGTTATTATACTTTTTTGTAACTTGGGTTAAGTACATAGCTTTTGTTATTTTGTTGCAAAGTTTTAGTCTGGTCCTCGTGGATGTAGTTTCACTTCATGTTTCTGGTCTTTCTTTTAGGCCAGCTAGAGCAGTAAAAGCAGCTTTGAATTGCATAAAAAAGGCCCTAGTAAATGATTCTGGATACTTGTCAAGACCGCGCATTGTTATAGTATCTGATACACCCTCCATTGTCAATGATATCACTCCGAAACTGCAGGAATTTGCAGAGGTACTTTGCGTATCACCATATATAGCTATTTGGAATACTACTAGATGTTTATACAATTTAATTGAAATATCTCTGTAAACCTAAAATGAGGGTGTTATTTGAATTTTTCTCTTTGTCTACTAGGTAGTTCATTTTGATCACAAGATGTTTAGGGGGAACCTCTCAAGCAGGAACACAGTTGAGAAGTCACAGATGGAATTTAGAGTAAAAGACTGGGGACCAGCACCAAGGTGGGTTGCCTTTGTTGATTTCTTTCTAGCTTCACGTGCTAAACATGCTGTTGTTTCGGGAGCTTCGAGACGTGTTGGAACCACCTATGCACAACTTATTGCAGCATTAGCAGCTGCTCGACAACTGGGTACACTTGCACATATTTTGGCTTCTACAGAAAATTTGTGAACATCTACTTGCATGGTAATGTGGTCTAATTATCATTATAATTTTTCAGGTGAGAACCACGCCAGTGCTTCAAATTTTACATTTTTCAGCAGCTTTCATAGTAATATATTGACAAATGGTCTGCGACATCAAGTTGGCTGGGGGCATGTGTGGAACAGGTTTGCTGGTCCATTAAGTTGCGATAATCAGCCGAATCAATGTGCCATAACACCACTTCTTCCCCCGGGCTGGTGGGATGGTATTTGGCAATCACCTATACTACGTGATATGCATAGAATGGAAGCATACGGCGTAAAACTCCATAAACTCGGAAAAGTGGATACAAACCGCCTCCAGTCTTACTGTAAGTCCAGGAAAGATGTAGTGAGAACTATATCTGTTATTCCTCCATGTAGTGGTTCGAAATGTAGATGATTTTAGATTTGTACGAATTTCTTTACGCATATTTTTTGTCCTCTTTTTTCTAACGATTGCCTGCTAATCATGCGTGTTTCCTTTGCTCTCAGAACAGGAATATACTTATACTAAAATAGAAGTTTCAAGTACAGTTAACTTTCAAAATTTTACACTTTCTTGAGATAGTTATATTTTATATTCGTATATAAGAACAGAACGAGCAGATAATGAAATGAAATTTGGATTAGGGAGCATAAGCATGCTTTTAATTTTGTATCTTAGATGAAGGGCAAATATATACATACTAGAAAATGTTATTGTTGAGTTGACAGTAAAATAAAGATTCTTCTAGTGGCAACAATAGGAGATTAAAAGCACTCTTGATCAAGACCCTGTGCAATCTACATGGAACCTCATCCATCTATTCACATCAATTATGCATGCCACACGACAATGTTGATCATCGATGACTCCATGATTGTTAAGATTCCGAAACTCGGACGATATGCACTAATTAATTGCATCACCTCTGATAGTCTGATGTATACACAGATTCTGCAATATTATTTGTTTATTACTTTGGCAAGTCTATCCATTCATATTGGGAACTTTGTTATGCACTAGACAAGTATAGCTTAAAATGGTAGGGTCATGTTGGTATTGAATTTACATCATCACTATATTACAGATAATCTCACTCACCGATTCCCAGCTTCTTTAAGCTCCCACCGTAGAGGTAGCCTGTGACGCATTGTTGGCACTGCTGAGTTACTTATAAATGAATTACTCAAATCAGAATTTAAAAACCTGGCGAAGATATTAATTTTGAATAAGATCTTTGATAAATAGTTTTAAGATACAATACAATGCATAACTAAGGATATTCTGCAATAGTTTATTCAAAGTGATAACTGTAAGTTACTAAGTTTGTTCACTACACAGATCACACAGTCCAGGGATACTTTTTTACCCATGAGGGTGAATCATTGGGATCATTCACTTTATTAAAATAGATTCCATCAGCTCTTGCTTCCCAATAACATGTATTCCTTTTAATTTGCCATGGCAGCTTACCCCTAATCGCACAAAACCATGGTATTTTTTCTTCATATGCATTGTAAGCTACATTTCTATCTCCCCACCAAAGGTGGCAAAAGAAGAGAGTGCTTCCCCCGAGTTTTGGATTAAAACTCCAGTTAGTGGATTGATTGACATGAAGAGTATGGTATCCAAGATCGTCGTTTCTAGATTGACAATGAGTAGTAACGGGATTAGGCGAATCATTAGGGACACTGTTTGTCACATAGATATGAACTTTGGAAATACTTAGTGCTGGAAGAAGTGTAAAGATCAATAGGATGGCTGGAACTGAAGAACAAGTTTTTTTCCACATGTTTAGATGTGTAGATTTCTCTTTGTTTAGCCTAGATACGCCTTATTGTGATTATATATATTGGGTATAATATAGACTCAAGTTTCTCTCTGTTTTTTTTCCATAATTTATTGGAGATTGGATATTCATGCACAAAAATTGTGAACTCGTTAATGTCAATTCCTTATATCTTCTGCATGCAATATCTTTGCTTATCTATAGGCTTTGAAATTTATCTACAGTGACGTAAAAGGATATAAATGAGTATTTTTATTTTTTGAAGCAGATATAAATGAGTAGTTACCTGTTACAAAAAAATTGACTGAGTGATTTGATATGACATGTGAAACCTTCTAATTCGTAGATTCATATATGTGCTTGTGGGGTTTTATATCATTAAGGATTTTCTATGACTATTTTTAATTAATTGATAGATTTTAATTATCTTTTTCAGACGACCGTATAACAAGACTCTCTTAAGTAATTAAACACCCGTTTAATAACCAACAACACCCTCTTTTCTGCTAATTCGAATACAGTTCGGTCATAACACTCCCCCCTCTTCCCTTCGAGTTCTCCATCTGCACTTAATATTAATCACAAGTTTCTAATCCGTTATCTCTACTTTATGTCTACTATGAGTACTACTTGTAAGTTGTAACCATTATAAATTTACCCTTGTTTTTTACTGCTTCCCCGTATCTCAACTGTAAGTGTACTCATTTCAACTAAATCACACTAAGATGAATTCTTCCTAATTTAAATACAAATTTCTAACAGTTCAATATTCCAACATTCGAGCACGATTGGATAGCTCAAGTGGTGGGTTTATCTTCTGTTGTCCCGGAAGACCTGTGTTCACTGTGGCTCATCCGAAAAGTATGAGAACATATAGTAATTTGCAAGGCAAATAAGTCTACATTGTCAAAAAAAATAAAAAAAATCCATCATTCCAAAAAATAACTCAAGTTAAGATTCCGAAACTCGGACGACATGCACTGATCAATTGCATCATCTCTGATGTATACACAGATTCTGCAATATCATTTAATTATAATTTTGGCAAGTCTATCCATTCATAATGGGAACTTTGCTAAGCACTAGACAAGTAGAGCTTAAAATGGTAGGAGGGGCATGTTGGTATTGTATTTACATCATCACTTTATCGCAGATAATCTCACTCATCAATTCCCAGCTTCTTTAAGCTCCCACCGTAGAGGTAGCCTGTGACGCATTGTTGGCACTGCTGAGTTGCATTATAAATGAATTACTCAAATCAGAATTTAAGGACCTGGCGAAGATAATTTGAATAAGATCTTTGATAAATAGCTTTAAGATTCGGCTAGCTGTTAATTTTTCACGGAGTTTACGAAAATAAGGCACTACCACGTACACTGTGTATTCAGCTACGAAAATGAAACATATGTAAATGATTCAATAATTCATGCCTTTTTTCTTTTTTGTATGATTGTGCAATCTACAGTATAGAGAGAGCTTTTTCTCCCCCTTTCTATCTTATTCAAAATTTCAATCAAGAAAGTGGATGTTATCGAACCTAGCTTTTGTTAAATTAGTAAATAAAACAAGCCTTCTTGTATTTTCTGCAACAAGTATTGCACACCCATACTAGATTCAAATGTGATAAACATTAGAAACTGATGCTCTTGATCACACGCGAAGAACTTGAGTTTGAACAAAAGAATACACAGCGGATGTTTGGCGGACTATACTTCTCGCATTTTCCGCGGATAAGCTGACTTGTACTTTTGTCCAAACACATCACTAACTTATAAATTCAAAATTACTTATTACTCCTAACCCATTTTTCCTCTTTAAGCAGTAAGTTTTCCCCCCTTCAAATTAAGCCAAACAATCCCATAAACTACAACTTGAAGTTCAACAAAAACATGTGTATTATAAGATCGAACTACGTTCAGGTCATAATAATTAATTGATCCAACGGACTAGTGGCCATCTTATCGTAAAATTATCAGCAACTTAACAATATATCCAACAAAGCAAAGCAGGTGGTCTCAATAGATTACAATAAATAAAGAGAAAGCAGTTGCAGAAGAGATATGGATGAAGGCATTCATACTACAGTACAGATATATCCGATATATATCCACTCGACCAGATCACTTATATCCACAATCACTTTCTAATTTTTGTGTTTGTACATATATAATAATTTTATATTTGCGCTTTTTATTGATTGATCACACTTTCTCGGATCATCATGCATGTTGATGTCACCTGAATGCACAATCTTTCTCTCACAAAAGCCACTCATAATTAGCTTAAAGTAATTGAAAACAGTACCACGTAGGCAAGTACCCTTTTCCTTTCCATCCTTAGCAAGGCCCAGGGAGTACTTAATAGTCACGAAATCAAAACGGACCAAACCCCGCATCATACAAAAATACTATTGATATTGCATATTCAACTTAAACATTTCTCATGATCCTTTAAGAATAATACTTGTAGAATTATGTATTCCTATTTATCAATACAATATACAAGTTGAATTCAAGGAAGTTCCAGATTCTTTTCGACACTATATTTGCAACCATTTATTTCACCTACCTAGCTAACAAAGTTAGGAGGGCTTTTTAATATTTAAATGGAAAAGTGTTTAATGTTTATTAATAAATTAAAGGTTTTTAAAAAATATTCTTTTTCTAAGTTTTTGAAAAATACTTTTATTTCAAAAAATTACCAAAATATTATTTTTTGATATTTTGTTAGAAATTTACTGTGTTGCAATCAAATGCAACCAAAGCAGACATACAATGTAATCGATATCGGAAGCAACTCCAGAAAGTTTTCGGAAAAAGTTGTTTTAGGTCGCAATTTATATAAAAAATTTGCATATATTTACTTTTAATATAGACGGTTTTTCTGTAATTTTTTTAATATATATTAAAATTACAGACAAGTTAAGAAAATATAATTTTTTAAATTAAACTACCCAAAGACATGGGAACCATCAACATTTTATTATTTTTCCTCAAATTACAATTGAAAAATCGACTATTATAATCCGAAAGTGCCAAAAACGACCTGTAACCTAACAAATTTTGTCCATGACTCCCTAAAAAATATTCATACAACAATATAGTGCTCTTTACAAAGGGTAATGCAATCATAGCTAGAAAATATACAAATACTAGTGCAACAAAAGTTTGTGTAAATTATTGAAAGTGATTAAAACGGTTCGGCCTAATGATATAAAACTGGTCAGGATTTTGAGTACTTTAATTAATCTTTACACTACTACTGATTTACTAGCTTGGGGGCAAAGTATATGTTAATTTTAATATAATTTGTTTTTTCAATAACTAATTAACGGTTGCTTATTATTTTCTATTTTTTTATTAATAATAAATAGTATAATTAATTGTCAGAACTTTACATTTAATTTTATATTTAAAATTAATATTGTTTTTGTAGTTAGTATGGTGTTAGTAATTAAGAACCAAAAATTATATATTTGTATTATTTTTTTAATATTTATTTAAAGATTCGCATCAATTTTAGGTGCACATAATTGTGTACAGAAAATTTGTACATAATGATGTGGTAAGTGATGTGGTGGGTTTTAATTGGGGTGGTTGGTGTAAATGCAGGGGGCCATCCAATTAAAATCCGCCACATGTCATTATATACATGTTTTTGTACACAATTATGTGCACCAAGCATTTTCCTTTTAAAATATAGTGTAATTGTAGGATTCTTTATCTATTTATATTTTTATAATTAATATCTGTTGAAATTTAGGATGCTATTGGTGGGAATCGAAATATATCTTACAAGGTCATGATTTTATAATTTTTTTTTTAAAATTAATATTGTAAATTTAATATGTTATTTATGAAAACCTAAATTTGGACGTGTATATAAACTATTTTAATTATAATCAATGAATTTAAATCAGTTTGAGTTGAAAATTTTCTAGTGTTCGGTTATTATAGTATAAATACATAAAATTTTATTGTTATTATAAATACTACTAATATTGAAAAGGCAATACTTAAAATATTAAATAGATTTACCTGGATTGATCAAATCAGGATGATAAATGATTACTATAAAATCAAATTATTAGTTTATCATGCTCTTTTCCTTTTAAGTTGATAGTGCACAGTTTGAATGTTCTCTTTTGAGGAAAATTTTCCGTACTAGTGAATTCGTATTTCACACAAAGAGAGCTGAAGCAAGATAGGTGTGGAACATAATCAATTGGCATAGAATGAAACTAGCTAGACCACATACAACAGAACAATTTAAGTAAACTACAGGAGTGCAATTTTAACAGAACATTTTACAGTCAAGCAAGTGCTGTCATGGATTTGTTTGGCACCACTTGAACTTGAATCATATCAAGCTCCTTCTCATCGTCCATATTTTTGGCGGCCGGTTTCATCTCCGAACACACTATTTCGCTAAGCCTCATCACATTCATTATCGTTTCTTTCAGTTCCGGTAGTTTCTTGTCATCGATTATAATTACTTCCGCGTCTTTAAATAATTCTGGAAGTTTTGCGTCCTTGGCCAATACTTTCTTTGTGTTTTTGTACATCATGTACAACACCATCTGAACGATTCCGAATGTAAATCCAAGCACGTTTGGAACCTATTTATATAGAAAGAGAATAAAAAGAATTAGTTATTCAACTGAAAAAATTATATAATTAAGAAATTTATATAATTATATATATTATATATACTTACGGCAATGTTGTAGTCTTTGAGTAGGAGGCCGTAAAAGAACCACATAACAGCGCTTAAAGTGAGAAAGAAAGATAAAAGGAACGGCATGTACTCAACGCTTTTGGTTCGGATCACTTGTCTCTGAAAATCATATATATATTTTCCATGCATGAGTCACAGATACATTAAAAGTTTGCGATTTAAATAAATCGAGTGTGTATAATTACCACAACGCCGAGGGGTGCAACAAATACGCATAGAGAGAAGACGAGGCAAATCCAACCGACAATTGATACACGGTTAAGTGCTCCATGTGTAAGAAACTGAGTAAGCATAACGATCAGACCAAAGCCAACAACGTTCATTGCAACTAGTAGTTTCAAGGTTTGGATCTGCATGGTTAATATAAAACTATTAATTGGGAATTAAATAAAAAGGATTTATTTAATCTATTAATTTGCTACTTTGTTGGAACTCACCCTGGCTTTCTTGGGGGCATAAAAGAGGAAGAGACATATGTAAGTGGTTTGAAACACACAGCCAACTGAGTTGATGGTGATGAGAAGCAGAGTGTTGGATTTGAGCAATGCATAGTAGATCCATAACATGCAGCTGAATAATCCAACCACGTATGGAACGGATTGAAACCCTTCGGTTGATTTCTTTTTGTAAACTTTGACGAATGTTGGTCTGCAGTAAGTAAATGAACCAAAAAGCTTAATTATATTACTACTCAGCACCATGCACATATTCAGTCAATGAAAAGATGAAAAGGTGACGAATAAGATTTTAAATTTGTCACTTACATTGGTGCAAGAAATACCATAAAGGAGACGACGTTACCTAAAGCAACAGTCAGAAAATAAAAAAGTGAATTAAAAAAATTTAATTCTTCATGATACATATATAAATACATGCACTGCATGTAGAGAACTGGCATGCATGCATGATGCATAAACTGAAAAATATTATAGTACCTAGCAGACCAAATACAAGAGTCCAATGAGCAGATAGAAGAGCCATATTTTGCAAGGAAAAAAAACTTCTCGATTTATCTAGCTATATCTCTGTCTTTCTGTATGTGTTAGACAAGCTTGAATATATCTGAAGGGGTTGAGTGAAGCGTTTATATAGGAGGGAGTATGAGAGAGTGGAAGATTTAATAGAGATTTCTTTATGGAATTAAAGCATAAAGAACGAATGAACATATGATTGCAGTAGTGGAGGATTCATGGAGATATTTGCTCGAATTATTCTTCTAAAGTTGTTCTACACTATGCACTAGCTTTGCATAGGACGCGCGATAACTCAAATTCATCACCACTATAACTAATACCTGTAATTAAATTTAGCTTGCATATTTTATATAAATTGTATTTGAATTTCATTAACTTAAAAATACCTGGTGCATAACACTAAGAGAGGGCACTAGGAAGGTAGGCTTTAATCTAGTGCTCCATGAAGCCCAGTTTTAGACATTTCAATCCTCAATGAACTGCAGAAACAGCTGGTTCAGCTCAATTTTTTCTAGTTCGGGTTATTGCCCGAAAACCAATTGGGTCCCAGCTAGCTTTCCGACGTGTCGCCCACCGATCCAGTTGGTTTAAGGTTTACAGCTCGATAGTTTCGAGTTATGGATGAGTATGGTTACGTGATGTCCTGTCTACAAGTAAGCGAGGCCAAACTGTGCTGCAACAAATAAGGACTTAATGAATTCGTAGCACAATAGTTTTGCTTTATAATTGTTATGCAAAACAGTTAGCTAGTAACTAGTTATCACTATGAAATCTTTCGAAAAGAAGTCAAGTTGCGCAGATCCGTCTAGAAATAATTAATGAATATAAGTAGTCCATTTAAATGAATATATTTGATGTGATTTGAATAACCAAGCCGTTCTTTTATATGTAAAGTTAATGTTGTGAATAAACTCAATAAAGTGGTGATACAAACAACATAATTGAGCACTAAGATTTGTCGGGTCAAGCTTAACTACTATGTAAGATTCCTAAGACTTCTAATTTAGTAGCCCAAAATAGTCTATGCATGTATGTGTGTAAATTAACGGTGTAAAGATGAAAGTGAGATTAGAAATAATGGAACCTCTAACTGCAAAATAGGGGGAAGGGAGCCAAAGGTGAAATTTGACGATGCTGGTTTCATGCTTTTTCTGATCTGGTCAAATCCTAGAGTGGTAGGACCTAATTACTTATTCCTAATCTATATTAACAATTCTAATTGACAGGCAATTAACAAGTTATCGGACGGTACTGAACAAGGTAGAGAGGCTGTGCCGCAACATAGATCTGTTGTGATTCGGATACATATATATGTACATTCGTCTCGTCAACTCGTAAAAAGGCCTAGAATTTCTTAAAAATAAATTACTCTTCCAACATTAGTGGTATATAGGAGCTGGGCTAGAGCACATAGCTGTTGTCCAAACATATTAGATTAAATTAATGCTTCCATCCTTTTTCTCAAGTCATTTTACACCTGCGTCGAAAGATATTTCATACATAGATCTTGCAACTAATTTTCGTATATAATTTCCTGAATTTTGGAATTTGTTTTAATTTTTTTCATATATTTTTTGTCTTGTCAGTACGTATGGAAAGATTAAATCCTAATGTATGGCTTTTAAGTAAAATTATTTTAGACAGGGCATATTAAGCCATCTGTCTTTTAGTAAATAAAGTAGATTTTGCATGGGTAAGTGCGATATTTATATGCTTTCGTACTATAATACAGTCTCGGTGTTTAACTCACTATTGATTAATTAAATAGTACTTAGTGTAATCAAAATGATTAGATGTTGCTTACAGGATCTTTGATGATCGAAGAAATCTTCATTTCATTCGACGATCCTAGTATGGTAAATATCTTAATCGACCATTAACAACTATTTTAAGAGTTTGGCGATATAACTAGGATGTGTTCTTAAAGATTACACTTCCTCCGTCCATTCAATTATTGTTGTGTTTGGTTAGGGAGAATGGAATGAAATGAAATGAGGTAAAAATAGTTGAAACTAATAGTTATAAGAAGAAAGTTTTGAATTTTTTTTGAAGGAGTACAAAATTATTATATTTGAGAAGAAATCGAAGATAGGAGAGAAAGAGGCATTTTATATCAAATTGAAGGGATGATATCTAGCATATGATGTAAGGATTGGAAGGGAAAAAAAGGAATGAAATTTCTTAAAAATTGTCCATAAGATAGTTTATTTTTCATTTCATTCCTTTCGGAATCATTCACCCCAACCAAACACAACATATATACAGGGCCGGCTCTACAATAAGGCAAACTAAGCAGGGGCTTAGGGCCCCCAAACAAAAAAAGGCCCCCAAATTTTTAAAACCCTTTTATATATATCTGCATATATAAATATTAATATTTGTTTTATCAAAAATTTGTTGAAAACAAACTTTTACCAAATAATTTTAATTTTTTTAATATATTTGAATGATATAAAAAAATTTGATTTATTATTTAAAAATGAGAATAATTAAGTAAAGTATCATTTTTTTTGAAAGATTCTTGAAATATAAATTATTTTTATTATGTTTCTATTAATAATATTTATCATATTTATATGAATATTTGTTCAAAAAATTAAAATATATATATATATATATATCATGAATAATTATGATGAAATTAGTGTTTGAGCTTGTCTTTTCAATTTTCACTGTTGTGTGTACATCTATTTATAACTCTTCCTCAACGACTAGCTACTGAACTATTGTAATCTTTTTTTGGTATCTTTCTCATCTTCATCGTTCAACATCCAATATTGAGATAAGGGTCTTGTATTAATAAATTTATATTATATCAAAAAAAATTATATATAAATATGGAAGGCCTCATTTTTAAGTTTTGCTTAGGGCCCCAAATTTGGTTGAGCCGGCCCTGCATATATACGTTATTTTTTAACACGATTTCTGAGACTATAGCTCAATAATATATATTTAAATTATTTTTTTCTATAAAAGTTTGATTTTTAAATTTTTATGTAGAACAAAATTATTCAAAAATCATCATGTAACTATTTTTACAGGAGACTTGAAATGCGTGCAAAATTTTATAAACTCGGATTCTTTGAGTAGTAAATTTGATCAATTAAATTTAATTTATTAAATATATTTATGTATTTGACTATAAATGAAATAAGAATATAAATATAAATATTATTTTATCAAATTTCATAAGTTACGCGGCCTTCAAATTGATTAATTTCAAAACTAGGAGCAAATAATGAAACATAGGGACTGACTGAGCATAAAAGAAGTCATTTATTGCTTAAATTAAAGAAGTGGATTATAAGTGAAAAGTTGGTTTGAATTTATAAATTATTAAAAGTGTTTGGATACTCGTGACTTATTTTGTTATAATAAGCTCTAAACCTGAAAAAACCCAAGTTTCCTAACTTTTTTTTCGAGACTTTTAAGCCTCATTTTAAATATTTCTCTTAAGTTGCCAAACGCTACATAAATAAGTTGAGGTAACTTTTTTTCCAAATAACAATAAGTTAAGTTTGCCAAACACCCACATAATTAAAATCTACTAGTAATATATGTTTTTACTTTCCTTTTTGACCTTTTTTACGGTCGGTACAACCGTAATCTATCTCTCGTCTCTGTCGAACTACCCAAAACCCTAATCGCCGTTTGTATCTTTCCGATCAAATCATTAACTTCCCGGTTAATTCAGTCTTGAAATCGTCTTCTCCAGTATTGATTTCCTTTATTTGTATACATATTACGTCTCAATTCATTCAAATCTCTCAATTCATTCATAAACTTTAAGTCGATTTGTGAGTTCTAGCCATGGATAAGTCAGAGCTGAGTTCATGAGTCATAAGAGGTGGCTTGAGGAAGACCCGCTTGATTTCAATGAAGAAAGCATGGGTATTGATATCCGAGAGGCCAAAGCGAGTAAGAAGAAGGATAAATCTACAAAGAAACGAGAAAAATGAGTCAATAAAGATGTGTGTATGACGACCACTCATCGGTATTGATTCAAATCCCTAAGTTGTTAATTTTGTGATTATCTGTCTAATTGAGATATGGTTAGGTTGAGATCGATGTGTAAATTATATTTGTTGTGTTAAAATCTGTTGAGTGTTAGTTTGCACGCTTAACCATCTTGATCTGGTGTATTTTATGAAGTCAGTGTTGTAAAATTGAGAGATGAAATTAATTGTCTGAATATATTTTTTTGGTAGATACACTGATGGGTTTTGAGTTTTTGTTCAGTATAGTATAAGTTAGACTGTCAATTACATGTAGTTGTGTACTCATTGATAAGTTGTGATTCCTATTTTTTTGGTGCATAAACTGAGTACAATCTGTTGGTATGTGTGTGTTAGGTCCGATGAGATTGTAGGAGGGTTGAATACAATCTATGAAATTTAATCAGATATTGAATACAATGCATAAAAGAGGATATAGTGTAATTGTTCATTCATATAGATTTCTCCAGAGAAAGAAGTAATAACTGTAAGTTTGATCACTTGACAGATGACACAGTCCAGGGATAATTTTTTACCCATGAGGGCGAATCATTGGGATCATTCACTTTATTGAAATAGATTCCATCAGCTCTTGATTCCCAATAACATGTATTACTTTTAATTTGCCATGGTAGCTTACCCCTCCTCACACAAAACCGTTTTTCTTCATATGCATTGAATGCTACATTTTTGTCTCCCCACCAAAGGTGGCAAAAGAAGAGAGTGCTTCCTCCGAGACTTGGATGAAAACTCCAGGTGATGTATTGATTGACATGAAGAGTATGGTATCCAAGATCGTCGTCTCTAGATTGACAATGAGTAGTAACGGGATTAGGCGAATCACTAGGGACACTGTTTGTCACATAAATATGAACTTTGGAAATACTTAGTGCTGGGAGAAGAGTAAAGATCAAGAGGATGGCTGGAAATGAAGAACAAGTATTTTTCCACATCTTTAGATGTGTAGATTTCTCTTTGTTTAGCCTAGATACGCCTTCTTGTGAGTATATATTGGGTACAAAATAGACTTAAGTTTCTCTCGGTTTTTTTTTCATAGTTTATTGGAAATCGGATATTCATGCACAAATATTGTTGACTCGTTAATGCCAATTCCTTGTATCTTCTGCATGCAATATCTTTCGTTATCTACAAGCTTTGAAATTTATCTACAGTGAAGTAAAAGGATATAAATGACTAAATGAGTATCTACTATATCTATTTTTCCAGAACATGTCTTTTACGTGAGAAAATTTATTCATTATAGAAAGACATATTCACCCTTTCAAACATGTATTATTTTTATTTTAACAAATTTATTTATTATAAAAAGACATATTTGCCCCCTCCAAATCTGTATCCGGACGGACTGGACCTGGCCATCTCCACTAAAATCCCATGGCTCCTAAATTCAATTCCTGTCTTTAGTGTCTCTTGTCTTCCTCTGCTGAAACTGCTCAAATTTATTCTTAAAATTCCTTGATCATACAATGGATGTCGTGTACCATCTCCATTTGGCCACGTCTCCCCCTCCTGTGCACTCAGTGTGTCACCTTCTTCTTTGACAAGGGCTAATCTGCATGTCCCACCTCTCATACCTGAAGTTACAAACTCATATCTATTCATGGACACTTCTGTTCTTATCTTCATCGGCAAAGTGTATGGCTGTGGTATTTAACAAATTTTTTCTATTGATAGCCGTAGTAAAATACCATGAGAGTTATTGTGGATGATAGCGTGAAATGATATATGGGGATTTTGCCTGTTTCTGGATATTTTCCCAGTCTCACACTCTCATCTAATTCTCACAATTTTGCAGGATGTGATGTCTAGTGATTTTGCTATTGCACAGTTCCGATTTTTGGAGAGACTTTTAGTTGTTCATGGACACTGGTGCTATAAGTGGATCGCTCAAACGGTAATAATTGAGAAGCTACTATATCTGCGGTGCATGTTTACTCTTTACAATGAACCATCACATGCTTAGGTTTTTCACTAGATAAAAAAAATGTTAATTTTAACATACTTAAACTAGTAACAACACTTTATGTGCATGCTTAAGCACAGCATAATACAGGTGTATACTTGTCTGCTAATTTGCTTTTTCAAATTCATTCTCTGCAGATTTGTTATTTCTTCTGCAAGGCCTCATGCTGTTCTACTTTGAGGCATTTACTGGCTTTTCTGGTCAGTCAGTTTATGATGATTGGTATATGTTATCATATAATGTGATTCTTACCTCATTGCCTGTCATCTCTCTTGGAGTATTTGAACAAGATGTTTCATCTGACGTCTGCTTACATGTCAGTTCCCTGATAAAATTTAAGCTTTAACTTTTTATGAGCATTCAATCTATTAATATTTTTCAACTTACACTGAAGACTCTGGAATTTTCATACAGTTTCCAGCATTGTATCAGCAAAGATAGGTTTGACAGCGAGAGTGGATTCAACTTTTAGACAATTGACAGGGAGATTACATGGAAAACTTTCCTTAGCGAGTTGGCATTGTGCAAATATCAAGTACCTAATAATAATTTGGTCATTGTTGTTTTGCTCCCATATACTATAGTTATGATTTTGTTGGCTACAGAATATAGATTCATGATTGTTTTAGAATTCATTAGTGTTGTTTTAGTGATTGTTTTAAAGTGAGAGGAATTAATGTTGTATGTGTGTGTAGAATGAAAGTGAGTTGACATGTTATGAAGATAAACGAATGCGCAGGGTTGATGGATTGGCCACATGTGCGCTCGGGTCTTTTGTCAGTTTGTTAGTTAGTTGGTACCGAGATCCAATTTTATATCTCAATCATATAATCTATTATCTAATATGATCCAAAAATTGATTTAAACCAATCTGAAAATTACTTAAACGAATTAGAAAAAAAAAATTACTTAAACGGAAAAATAATTTGAAATACTAGATCCGATTATAGTTTAAAATGAACTAAAACTGAATAATATATTATCTAAACCAAATATGATCTGATATAAATCTGAATTGAGAAACTGATAATTTAGTTAGAATAAGAGCATCTACAACAGAAATATGTATAATTATTGAGAAAATGATAAATTTAGTTTGGTTATAAGAACATTTACATCCTGAATTCATTCATCATCCCCACGACGATGTATTTGATTTTCCATTCCTTGTTTTTTTTTCATTTTCATTTGAAATTGTTAAAAACAAAAGTGAAATGTATTTTTTGAAATTAAATTTAATTTTAATTTAACTCTTCCAATTTATAAAAATTTATATAATTTATAAGTTGAGTCATTAAATATCAATATTATTGTAAGTAATAAATTATATTAATTTATAAAAATAAAAATAAATTATGTTATCATAACCTAAATATCATTAGCTTTTTCAAAATTATGTAATATTTGAAAAATTAGATATAAAAATAATCATATAACTTATTATTCTTTTCACAGATCAAAATCAAACAAATAATTATAATTCAGCATGATACCATTTCGTTTTCCTGAATCGAATCAAACGATCCCAGCTAGTAATTCGCAGAAGTTTCTTAAGCCTATTAAAATTGTACATGATGAATGAACATTAATCTGACATAACCATTTTTTCACTTTACATTCGATTGATTTTTGCTATAAAAAATTTCATTTCATTGAATTCTTGTCTGTTGATGAAATAGTTCAAACGTGTATCGAATTTGTAACTAAATATTCAATCTATTCTCATGTGGTTCTATGGTGTAGTGGTTAGCACTCTGGACTTTGAATCCAGCGACCTGGGTTCGACTCCCGGTAGGACCTCTTTTGTATTCTGGATTTAGCTCAAGCTCAACATTCCTGGTTCCAATTTTTTTTATATACTTTCTCTTATAAATTGGGGCAGCTCTCCAGTAATCTTAGCCCAAATTCAGGTAAAAAAGAAAAGACATAAGATGGGCCGAGTAGCCACGAGGCCCAGATTAATGACCCAGATAATAATACTCAATTAAGTTAGTGAAAACTTAATTTGGGATATATATAGATTAAATTTTACAGGATATCTCACAAAGAATAAACTGATATATAAACGTAATTAGTATGATTAATTTTGATTAATTTTGCTGTCAAAAAAAAAAAAAAAGTATGATTAATTTTGTATAAACGTAATTAGTGTAATTGATTTTGTTTCCGTGTTAATAAAGTTTGCATTTGTATAAAATTCTTAACATCTCCACAGAGTTGTGGTAATTGATATAATATATATATTTATTTTAATCATTATTTAAATTGCGTAAAAATTAAATATAGGATACATTATATAGTAAGAAATATGGGCATTGGTTCTACCAGTTGCAACCGCAACGGTTGAGAGGGGATTTTCAGCTATGAAACTTGTTAAAACTACGCTTCGAAATAAAATGGGAGATACTTGGTTGAATGATTGTTTGATTACATATATTGAGAAAACGAAGCGCTTATGCACAGATTTCAGAGTATGAAGCTTATAAAAATAACGTTATTATAATATATGATTATTTGCTAATTGTTTGCCCCCCTTAATTTTATAGTCAGATCCGCTACTGTGTATACTCCCTCCGTCCCAATAGGGTCCAACAGGAACTGTTTGCCCGCATTTTGAAACTCCTATAAAGTATAATTTAATAACATTTTTTTAATTTATTATCTTTCTGAATAAAAGTTTAGACGCTAAATTTTTTTTCAAAATTTATTTTATAAAAAAAATCATCACGGAACTGTAAAATAGGAGTTTCAAAATGCGTGTTCAAGAGTAGCGTAAAAAATCTGGTGGGACCGAGAGTGTACTACTTTATGATAAGTTAAAAATAGCCGGAATTTAGTCCCGGTAACAGTTGATCAGTGCGTAAGAGAGTTGAAAGGAGGAGGATGTGCGTGGAGGTTCCACAGAAGAGCCCCGACGCTGGCGGGTCGGGTCAGCTACGACTTTATCAAACTTGGAAAGGAAGTAACGTGAGTTCTGTCCTTTTTTTTCTTTTTTCAATGCTCATTAGGCCGGTTTACGGGGTTTTTCTACTAGTGCTAGGTTTTGTTTTGTGATTAGTTAATTACCGATTGAACCGACTAAGTTAAAATTATTTAATCATTACAATGTTACATGTTACTACTATGGATGTTTGCAGTTTGTGACTTGAATACTTGACAGTTAGTACAAATTTTAAGCATTTGGAATTTTCTGTTATAAGAGCATCTCGAACGGCTTTGGTTAAATGTGACCTGTAAGACATTATGTAAAATTTGCTTATCCTATAACACATTTTGCTTCAATGGTATTGGTTATATTGGTTGGGTATAATTTAAAATAGTATGTTATTAATATTTTAGATTGTTAAAATTGAATATATCAATCAATATGGCAATAAATGATGTGCAATCTTCCTAAGATTTCTTACAGACTTGTAGAGGTTCGACAAATTTAGCCATCCATAGGAGGTTGGCTAAAATTATAGACAACAGCTGGGTATGGTTGGAGTTGAGTTTTTCGAGCTGTTGGCTAAAATTTTGTATTTCTAGTATGCCAACTCAACTTTTAGCTAAGGGGTTTCAATGGTCGGAGATGCTCTAATAATGTACTCTTTTATAGTTCCGTAAAATATGACAACGCTTCTCTTTATACATACTACCTATGATCACGGTCTTACAGGAATAAGATTGCTTCTTGCAGCAATTGATTTGATAGTATGACAATTGGTTTTCCTGTCGTATAGGTTTTTCTTTTTCGCGGGAGATTGATTTTTGGGCCAGATGTGAGATCAGTTCTTTGGACTGTGATCCTTATAGTTGCTCCTGTTCCATGTTTCTGTGTCTTCATTGCACGGAAATTAATGGATGAATATTCGAAAAATATTGGCATTTCAGTTATGGTTGTCGCTGTTCTGTTTACAATTTGGGTAAGTTCTGCTTTTTTGATTGTGTAATTAATTTAAGAGCTAAGGTATATTTTTTTGCATGCCATCTTCTTGGTTTCACAGGTTGTCTGTGGTAGGCAAGTAATCACTAATATCAAAGCTCGATGAATTACATGTGTTGAAGTGTTGAGATGTAATTAAGCTGTTCATATGCAGCTTAGTTAAAAGTTATAAATATTGCTCAAATAGATATTTCCTTGACTTATAATGTGGTCTTGAATTTATGCTACTTTATGATCCTGATTCACGTAATTGTATTATAAAATGTGAACTTATACTAATAGTATATATATCAAGGAAATTATGATAGTTATATATTTGTATAGGATATTAGGGTTGAATCCTTGAAATAAAAACTCAACAACTTTAGTCTTTCTTTTTATGTAGTGTTAAGTATGTTTTACAGTTTTCAAGGGAACTAATTTTGGTTATCTACTCTGTGTAATAGGTATTAGTCCTCCTACTCCTTACTGCTGGAACAGATCCTGGTATAGTACCTCGCAATGCACACCCTCCACTGCCAGAGGGTTTTGATGGGAGCAGTGAGTTTGGGACTGGTCGTGCACCACCATTCCATTTGCCACGCACAAGGAACGTAGTTCTTAATGATATACCTGTGAAAGTCAAATCTTGTGATACTTGCATGCTTTACAGGCCTCTACGAACCTCACACTGTTCAATATGCGACAATTGTATTGAGCGATGTGATCACCATTGCCCTTATTTTGGACAATGTATTGGATTGGTAAGATACATTTCTTAACATGTATTGGATTGGATATAAGGTCCATAGCCCACTATTTTTCTGTTTGATCCTCTTAATAGAACTTCTGAACAAAGTGCTGCTAGATTTCCTGTGTTTTACAATAAAAGGATATTTTTGCCATATTTAAAAGTGTGTTTCTGGATGCAGCGGAACTACAAGTTCTACTTCATGTTTTTGTGCTCAGCAACTTTGCTTCATCTCTGTGTCTTTAGTTTTTGCTGGGTCTTTGTTGTAAGGATCAGTAATAGGGAGACGGCATCCATTAGAAAAGCAATGGCCAAGTATCCAGCCTCTATTGCTCTAATAATATACACGATTATACTATCTGTGATGGCTGGTGCCCTGACAGGCTACCATCTCTATCTCATCAGCAAAAACATGGTAATGAATACTCCTTTAATATTTTAAAATATGAGCAAGGTCCAAATAGCATGCCATTTTGTTGTGTAACCAGCAATACTCTAACACCTTTTCTGGAATAATTTCTTCTCTCCATCCTGTTTTAGGTATCCCTAGCATAAAATTTCGTGTTATCTGTTTTCTTATTAACTTCTCCTATTAATCTTGCAGTCTACCATCGATCATCATAAGCATCGTTATCCTTCTCAGAATTCCAACCCCTTTAACAAAGGGGTTACTGGAAACTTCATGGAGGTCTTCTTCACCAGTATTCCCCCATCAAAGAACAATTTTAGGGCAAAGGTGCAGATAGAACCAGAGATTCAAATTCGAGTGGTAGGTTCTAGTTCATCTGGTTCAAATATGGAGGAACTCACAGGGGACCTAGAAGCCGGGCTGAAGCTGGTTTCGGAGGACTCTGGAACTGGTCTGCATGAAATTGAAGTGGACATCAGCACCAATGATAGAGTGAACAAGCACGATGAGTGTGATGAGGAGTCCCCTGACCTAAACAGAATACAAAGCTTGCCTGATGTTGATGCCATGGCATCTGAAGCTGGGCATTTCAACCGAGAAAGTACTGGTGACAATGGCAGCTGCTTGAGCTCTGCAATGAAGAATGTGCAATGATGGTCGAGTTTGATGCTTAGCAAAGTCACTTATTAGAAAAAACTGATAAAGAATATGCAGGTAAGACCAAACATACGTGGTAAAGTTCAGTGCAGAAAAATTGAGGCCTTTTAAGTTATACTGTATATTATCAAAGAGTAATCTTGCGAGTTATGGTCCCTAAAACAATGGAATTTCTAGAAGAACCTTTATGTCTGTAGTAGTGTGAATGCTTGCAGAAATGTTGCTCGTAATATCTTGAAGAACCTATATCGCATTTGCCGCTTGGTATTGTGATTTCAAATTGATACAAAGTTTCGGCTTTTGGCTCAATAGCAGGCTATCAGCGAAAGGTATAGAGAACAGGGTAGAGGTTGTTTTTGCCTATTTGGACACAGTTAAATTAAGCTGATGATAGGCCAAAAATAAATAAAGTCTTATTTGGTTAAGAGATTTAGTTGAGCTAATATTTAAATTGGGTTACAATAGTCAGAAATTAATTTTATGTGTTATTATTTGAGTAAGATAATTAATTAGCTGGATAATAAAATTTAATTTGCAATAATTGAAGTAGGGAACTGTACACTATAGCAAATAGTAGATCATACAATTACAGATTACCTTCAACTTCTTTTGCGAGTCATACTTACAGATTACCTTCAACTTCTTTTGCGAGTCATACAACAACTATGGCAAATTTGTACAAGGAATCACTGAAAATTTATAACAAAAATTCACCAAGATAATAACTAATGGAGAACCTTCTAAACACATTGTCAATTTTTGTATCTAAGATCCCTTGATATGTTAACCGATGATGGAATAAATGTACGAAGAAACCTTCTAGATGGGGCTCTTCTGGGGTAGTGGTCTTTCTTGTTTTTCACTCTCATAGTTCCCGTATCTTTGACAGAACGTGATGACTTTGGATCGTATATCGTGGATCTAAATGAAGAACCAGCAGCACCAAATGAGACTGGAAAATTATGTGATTTATCAACAGGATTTCCTGCTTCTGCATCCTGGCGTGGAGGTGGGAATTTTTCACTTTTACTTTTACCGATAGCTTGTGTCACCACTCTCCACCTCTGTAAAATGTAAATCATGTTAAATACATGTAGCGATTGTATAAGCAAAAGCAACATAACAATAACTGAATTAAGCAATATCTCAGCCTGGATATTTACTACGTACATCTAAGCTTGTTTCAAGTTCTGCGTTGGCTTCGGGGGCAGGTACAGCCTTAGTATTCTCATCAACAGCCTCAGCTTTGTCACTTGAACCTCTTTGCCTGCGTGAAAAAAGTATTTGATCCGTTAGTGTGACTTAGCAGAGCAGTGTCATAACATTGTGCACATGAAGATGAACCTTTTAGCCTCTTCCTCTCTTCGCTTCATATCCAATTCTTTGCTTGGAGGATGTTTTGGTAGGGATGACGGTTCACAAGCATAAGGTTCAGTAGAGAAAAACTGCACACATGAAATTTGCACCACTTAAACTAGAATATATGGGCCAAGAAGTCCAGAACTTGGGTGACAGAATGTCAAATTATACATATTTCTGAATTCTGTTATATATGGAGGAAAAATGCATTTATTCACTGAGAATGTACTTACTTGACTGTTCAAAGCTGCACTAGCAGAGGCACGCTCGCCAGGGTCAATGGCCAAGAGAGTTTCTATTAAAGGGAGAGAAGAGGGTGGAAAATCCTTGAAGGTTTCTGTTGTACAACGCTTGTACGGGTTTTGTGGCTTAAAAAGCGTTGCCTTTGGCAACCGTGATTTCTTCCAATAGTCCTCAGATGGCGAACCACATAACTTGAAGATTTTGTGTAATTGCTCCACCTATCAAGCAATGAATGTTGTAGATGAATAAGATGGACTAGTTCAGACTCCAGAACAAAAAGTATGGAACAATACCTCCGTCCGTCCCGGCATTATTGGTTTCCCAGCAAGCAGCTCCCCGAGAATGCAGCCAGCACTCCAGAGGTCTACACCTATACCATAGTGAGTGGCACCGAGAAGAAGCTCTGGAGGGCGGTACCAAAGTGTGACAACACGACTAGTCATAGGCCGTTTTTTGGCAGGATCATAGAAAGTAGCTAAACCAAAATCAGCAATTTTTAAATTTCCTTGGCTGTCTATAAGTAAATTGGAGCACTTTATATCACGATGCAGCACACCATTGCTGTGACAATGCTCAAGCCCAGACAGCAATTGCTTCATGAAGCACTTCACCTGCAGAGCATGAATTGTAGTATTATATTTCAGCCTCTTAAAGTTGTGTATGCCCAAATGTATGAAACACTGGAACTCCAGTGCTCGACATGCGTTAGTCATTTCGTCTAATCTGTAGTAGTATGAACCAAGAATAGTTGCATGTCTTGAAAATGATAGGCAGATCTGTCTGCACCATCTGGTCCATCTCTGCTTGCGTGAATCTTAACTAGATTACAGAGCATCATACAGATAAGTTTCATAACTTCAGTATTAAAGTTTGAGCAATTATTTATGGTATATATATCTCACCACATTTAAAAATGCAATATACACCAAATGCAGTTTTGACTTTGGAATTCATAATTATGCATTAAGAAAGAAAGTATATGTGAATTGCCTGGAATTTGACAAAAAAAACTAAAAAGCTGAAAATCATCCAATTCAAAGAAATGAATTAGATAAAAAAATTTCTGAACATCATCCAATTTAATGATTTTAACTAGAATGAAAATCCAGTTTGCAGATAAATATATAGCAAGAATCACCTGTGGTTCGGAAAATTTGATATCTTGGATTGCAGCAAGTCCAGCTAGATCATGATCCAAGTACTCGAAAACAAGATAAAGACTACTGGACATTCTTGAAGTGACCAAACCTTCCAGCTTAATTACATTGGGATGATCCAGCTTCTTCAGAACAAGAATCTCTCTGGCCATAAACTTAATGCTCTCTGGATCCAAATTATCAAACCTCACCTTCTTCAATGCAACTATTTTCCCAGTGATCAAGTCTTTTGCTTTATATACATTGCTATATGTCCCTTGTCCTATCTAATTAAGCCACGCATAAATCAAAATTCACAGTATCACGCTTATAGATATAACAAAATTCGCATAACAATTACAGACAAAAATTGTAGAACAATAATTCTTACGTTTCAAGTGTTAAACAATAGTTCTCACGTTTTCTCAGGCTATGCAATATATATTGTACTGAAATAAATAATATAACAGCAAAACAGAACCTTGTCGAGTTTCTGAAAACTATTAGCACGGCGAGGAGTCCAATCTCTTAGAGCATCACCAGCGACTTCACTCAGCCACAACGGCCACCCTCGGCATGTTTTCACCCTGAATTCGGACAACGATCTAAGCTTCTCAGGCGCCTGCAATGCAGAACCAGATTTTTCACCGTTTTCTCCACTTTTCTTCTTATTAGTCTTTTCTTGAACAGGAACAGAATTTTTATTATTAGAGCTTCTCCGGCGAGCGCCCTCTCCGGTGCCGAGAACACAGCCCATAAATCTAGCTGCCCATGTGAAATTCTTGAAAAATTATACGTGAATCAACAATGACAGCCGGGAAAGACTAAGTATTGGTTGTTTTTGTAAGAACAATCATGCAATGAGCTGAGGAATGACAAAAACTAAAGACTTAAAATGTGTTATCGATAACTTGGGTTATAATTATTCGGTGTCACATCCAAGACTGCCTACTGGTAGTTACAAACATATTATTTCGACTTAAAAGTCAAAAGTGGTTTTGAGTTGGGAAATCATTTCTGCTTTTTGGTTGTATTTCCATTATACATTACTTTTATCTATGCTCCTTTCTAAAAGCTTTCTAAAATCTAACCTAAACAACTGCCGAATAATAATGCACTCGCGTAGTACTAATTTGACAATGGCGGATTTATGATGCGATTAATTAAGTTTTATTATTTTATGTGTGTATGCAGATTGCAGCCCTTTTAAATTAAATAATGTGTGAAATTGTAAATTCGGATAAAGAGCTGATATATGATTGGATTCGGGAAAGTCTCGCCAGTCCACACTCATTGAGAATGCGAGCCACTAGGACCAGCTAAAAGAAAGAAGATGTCGAGATTTATTTCTTGCTAGATTCGCCAGCTTTTAGAGACTTTCACAACCCCTACATTTTTATATATACACAAAATGCGACCCATATATAAATTTTTAACTTCTTTCCATATCATATAGACACGTAATTTAATTGTTACTCCAGAAGATGATTTATATGAAGTATGAACACGCATCTAAATCCTCAGTCCCACATGATATTATTATTGTCTACTCAAAGAAAGTGGACAATTAAACTTCTTCTCGAAACGTTGCAGGAAGACAACACCACAAAGGAGCCGTCCGTCAAGCGTCGACCATCAATCCTGATTAAGAGGTCTTTAATTATCCAAACTATTTTTAATAAGTCAAGTAAAAGTATTTTAGTCGGGGTAAAATTATTCAAGCAGCTGTCAAATTTATATTTAAAAATATATTAATAAGTAAGATTTGCGTATCTTAAAATTTCCAAAAATAGATGTAGAGAACCATTCCATCTAAAACTTTAAGATGTTAGAAGAGGCTTTTTATGGATCCTATACTTATATTTCAACACTACCATCACTCGAAACCCATTATTTGGGTTGAAGAGTGGATCACGGGCGCCCATCTTTCTGGTATAAATTGCCTTCGTGTTTATTTTAAATTGTGAGAATATTGGGGGTGGCAGGGGCTCGAACCCGAGACCTCCAAAACTTAGAGGAGGCCCCTTTATAAATCTTATACTTATATTTCAACATATCATTTATCTTAATTAAAAGAATAAAACTTAGGGTTTATATATAAGTTAGGCTCAGGTTGACATCACTATATTCAATAAAAACAATACCATTTTATTGAGATGTATGAAAAATTATTTAATTAATTTTTAAAATTAATTTGAACAATAATTCTTAATTTAAAAGTTATTTTTTTTTAAAAAAAAATATTCTTATTTTCATAAAGATTATTTTAAATTTTTGCCAGAAAAAGCTCACGCGTTTGTGCCATGCCATGGATTATAAAAATATGTGCGATGCTATATAGCACTCAGCGCTCAGGACTCATGAATCATGATGCCTCTTCTAAGTCAAGTGCACCATCGTTGGATCCGGTGTTATAATGCAGTTTTTCTCTTTAATTAAGTGGTCAAAAGTATGTCAACCTTTTCTTGTAATTCTGCAATTTGTTTTGAGCATATGTTATTGGTCAAGTTTGTTTACAGAATTTGTTGAGTACAAGCAACTTCTAGACAATTCTAACTCGCCAATGCAAAAAAATAAAAATAAATTAATTTGTATATCAAATATATATATATATATATATATAAATACCTATAAAAATTTATATTAAAAAATATCTAATCATGCGTGCATGATGTGTCTATGGATTAATTTCATTCTATACCCAGGCTAAATTTATTTCTAACTAATTTATGTGTCCTAAAATATTGAGTCGCAATATGCAATTAATAAATTATGCATGGTGATGGGAATCAATTATTGCAATGGAGGTCGTGGTAAGAGCGTAGACACAGAAAATATGGATACAACGGCTGCGTCAAAATAATCAAACAAAAATGTGTCACGTATTCAAAACTGAATGAGGATGTGTCTGCCAAACAGATAAATGTAATAAAGAATAGAGTGGACAGAAATGTTAAAGAAAAGAGAACCGCTATCGAGGACACATGGGTCTGATTTTGCCTGCCTCCCTGTTGCTTTGTTTTTCCTTCACGCTTATCCATCTATCCATACCTATACTTACATTTAATCTATATATACACATTTTCTGCAGATTGTCAGATAAAAATTATTCAAGGTTTTAAGTCATAAATATTGGCTTTTTCAAGAAATATCAAGAACATCATCAAGAACATCAAATTACACCGTTTTACTTTGACCCAGTTGCTTTGATCAGGTTCTTTTGGGTAAAGCTTGGATCTTTATGAGATGGCATGATCAAATTACATGATTGATTGATTGATGTCTTCTTATCTGGTGAGTTTTTGTTTTTTCTTGATAGCTTAGATATTGTTGATTGTTGGGGTGATTGTGCTGTGTGTTTGTTTGGAATATTGGGGGTTTTTGCATATGAAGAAGTTGTTTAATATTTTGTGCTACTTTTGTCATTGATTTCGTGTTTTACTTAGCTGGAAGTTATGGAGCTTGTCTAGCAACTTCAAGCTGATGATAGAAGCTTGCTTACATTATGTATGTGTGTTTGTATTTGTTTTTAGTCCTTGCTGCTCAGCAGATTTTTTCTTTTTTTGATTTTATGTTGGAAAGATTTGATTTGGTAATAATCTTTCTTATTATATGTGGTTTAGTTCCTGCAAATTGGGTTCTTGTAATTAGGGTTTATGTTTCGTATTTAGACTGATTGGAGGATTAAAGTTCATCAGACTTAATTGTTGCTTAAATGACTCTTTACACTGCATTTTTATTTGTTTTTAACTTTACGGATCGTGACAAGGTCGTAGATTTATGTTTGGGTATACATCAGCTGACAATCAATGGCCGATCCTCAGTAATTCTGGTCCCCTTGAAACCCTGCTTTAGTCATCGTCATGCTGCATTGCAACTTGTGTTATAGCGATATATAGGTTCAAACAAAGTGAGCTGTGAAACTAAGTAATCATAGTTTTTGTGTGTGGTCTTGTTTGTTGGTACATTTTTTGCATTCATCAACTGACTGCTACTGCAACTACTAAGTTTCCCTCTTCTTGAGCTGTTGTCTATGATGGTAAATTATATTTGGATAGCAAGATAAGCTTTCTATCATTATCTAAGCTATTTTTTTAGGACATGTTCAAGTTCATTTTAGAAGAGTCTATAGAACATTTTAAATTTATATGGTCAAAAGTGGAAATTTACCGATGAGAAGATTCATTCCCCTTTCCCAGGTCTCTTGACGAATAAATATAGAATTTATAATTGTGGAAATCATAGTGCCATGTTTTCTCTTGTTTTCATCATTTATTATGTTGCACCTGAGCTGACTTTATTGTAAAAAAATTTCAGGAGTTTGAGCTTTATTTTTGCTGAAAACACCATTAAAACCTCATTCTGTCAGTCTTGCTGCTCTGAACGTGATGATGACAATGCTATCTACTCGTTTTCCTCCTCCAGTCTATGTTTTGGTGTCGGTGCTACATTGTGTAGGAATGAAGTTGAACTTTCACAGATAGACAGCAAATTCTTCTAAACAGACATGAAAATTAGTTAGGCATAATCACCGATATGTGTTCTATAACTGCAATGGGGTTAAGCAATTAATTTCTGCCACTTTGGTAGGAATGCCGGACAACTTTGAAATTTGGGCATATCTGGGATAATATAGAATAACATTGGATTTTAGTTGATTACTTAGATAAGATACAACACCTTATTTAGGATTTGTAATGGGTTTACCTCAAGTCTCCTCCGCCAACACTGCTGATGAAGTAGCAGTATCATTGAGCACGTTCGTTCAAACTCCATCACGATTTGGCGGTGGAAGTAGTTGCGACATGAGTGGAATGTGCGTAGGGAGTTTTGGCAATCGTATGCCAGGGGATTTGATTTGTGGAACATCAGATGACCCAGATGGTCCAAATGCGCCTAAAGATAGTATGACCACTGCTAGTAGGTTGAAGACTAATTCTGTAGAAAAAAGCTGCATCTTCACTCATAAAGGTGAGAGAAATGTTCTGAATCCTGTTTCAAGGATAGTGGGGTTTGAATCAAAATCTTTGAATCCCCCTGCCTTCGATGTGGAGGATAACCCATGTGATGAGCTTCGTTCATCATCTATGGTTACTATTGCTCAAACTGCAACCACGAATCAATCTCTAGTTAAGAAGCGGTTGTTGTCACCTTTGTGTGGCCCACTTATGTCAGATCAATTCAGGAAAGAACCTCTAAACATTGGTGGCACCATCTATAACCATGAATCTCGGGTAAGCAGTGTGAGATGTAGTGATACACTTCTGCAAGAGCAAAAAGAAGTTCAGACAAGGAGTCCCGACTATTTTAGCAATCTTATTTGGTCTACATCCAGCTTTCAAGAAAGGATAAATTGTCATAATGAACATCGTTTAACCAACTTCAGTTCTCTTACTGATGGGCCTTTGCTTGATGACAAAGATGTTACGCGTCTGGGTCTTTCGTCATCTTTTCACAGTGGGCCGATCCCTATATCACCAGAAAAGGTAGCCTCCTCATCTCTGTGTTTGTCACCGCTACGCCCCAAATTCTCTGGAAGATTGAAATTATCAGGAGGGTGTATGGATGTCAGTGAAGAGTTAGATTGCAGCTATTTAACCTTCAAGGATTTGGAACAGTCACTTGATAGAACTGTTCTGGAGACATTTTCGTCTCATAGAAATGGAGATGTTAGAGTAGCAAGTAAATCATTTGCTGAAGTTGAACACCTGCAGCATAAGACCGGTCAGTTCACTCCTGAATGTATGAATGCTGTAAAAGAAAACTGGTTGCAGGATTCAACACCTATCAGTCCCTGTACTAAGTTTGGTAGAAGTTTAAGTGGATTGTCCATACGGAGGTCATTGGTGGGTTCTTTCGAGGAGTCACTGCTGTCTGGACGTATAGCGTCTGGAATTGTCAACCAGGTTAGAGTTCATATTTCATTGTCATGGAAAGCCTGTCTATGCATGATTGTAGAATTGTCATCTGGCAACAAATATTCCTGTATTTTGGAATCTGTTTTCAAGGCACTCGTGTCTTAGTAATATTTATTTTGTTTTGTGTGTTCTTGTGGGTGCAGAAGATCGATGGATTCCTTGCTGTACTTAACATTACTGGAGGAAGCTTTTGGCCACATCCTCAGAAACTTCCATTCTCGGTAACAAGTGTTGATGGGGATAATTGCTTACTTTACTATTCATCGGTAGATCTTGCTGGAAATTTAGCATCAGACAAGGTTAAGGGTCCAAAAATGAAGAAGAGCCTCAACAGCAATAATTCACAGGCAGAAAAGAGCCGCCTGCGTGTGCCAATGAAAGGGCGCATACAGTTGGTACCGCCCCTCCCTTTCTTGTAGTTGTACATTACTTATATTTTGGTTTCACTAGCTTATTTTGCCTTTGAGTTACCATCAGGTGGTCATGATCTGACCAAGCAACTTGTACTTATGTGGATCTGAGCATGTTCTGTACACAGGATATATTAGTTTTTTATATAAATAGATATAGCAACATAGTTTCTCTGGGATTGGGGATGGGGTGATTTGTGTGAACTTCATCCTGAAAACAAATGGATTATTTCACTTCTTTTATTATTATTGTTGTTGTTGTTGTTGTTGTTCTTATTATAATTATAATATTTATTAATATATCGATTGTATATGCCAGGTCCTCAGTAATCCAGAAAAGACGCCTATACACACTTTCTTTTGTAACTATGACTTGAGTGACATGCCAGTCGGTACCAAGGTAATTGAACAACAAACTATTTTTATCAAGTAGTGATGCAACCTTATAAGTTTAAGTTTAAGTGTATCTAAACATACACATGCTGTTGTTTACTGTTTAATACAGCATATTTTATCTGATTCAACATTGTGGTATATTTAGCATACAGTACCTTCTTTGTTTACTGTCAACAGCATGTGCAAAGCCTTAAAAAAGAAATGAATTAGATAATCATAGGCAAACAACTGAACTTTGTGGGGGACAAATAGATGACTTGCTCCTCATATGGCGTGCGCATGTGCAGGCACACACACATTAATGAGAAAAGAACTTAACTCAGTTGGTTCCTGCGTTGTTATTAAAGTGTATTAAACTTCATAAGGCTGTGTCCATAGCTAGAATCATAATCTGCCTCCGTATTATTTTAATTGTCTAGCAACAAGAGCTGTGTGTGTGTGTGTGTGTGTGTTTTCTTAGAGATTACCTTTTACTGATTTCTAAATAAATTGAGTTTCTTCAATTTGGTTATGAGGATAAGAAGTGCTTGACAAAGAAAAACAGAAACTCAAACTTGTTGCATTGCTTGATAATTGAGTTCTGCTTTGTATGCTGAAATAGTTGAGATATATATATTTTGAAAGTCAAGATTGCAGATGATAATTAGTGCTTGGTTAAATTTAAATGGTGGTGGTGGTATGAGACTAGAGGTATGCAACTATTATTAGTTTGAATGTTCACAGGAACATGATTGACATATGACTGGGAAATATGAGATGTGTGATATATAACACCTCTGGATATCTTGTTAGCAGCAACCATGTTTCCAGTGATTTGTTCTATGCTTTACACTCATGTTGTAAACCCTGCAGACATTTATGCGCCAAAAGATCAATCTAGATTCTGCACCAGGGAATGGTGGATTCAGAGATCCTCACATGAAGAAAGTGGGGAATCCTTCTCCAGATTTACACAGTAGTCAATCTTTACTGCAAAGCAAAACATTGTCCACGGATTTAAGTAGAGTTAATGATGTACATAGGCAGAAATCTACAGAGCATGGTCCAAACAAGCTGCACAATGGCCTTCCTCAGGATCTTAGCGGTCTGGTGTCACCTTGTGGTGAAGTAGGTCATAGGAAAAAGATGAATTCTTCGGTTGATGACATAACCACAATTTCGTCCAGCATAACCAAAAGTAAATCAGTAAGTGGCTCTCCGAAGGCAAATGAGAATACAAGTGGATCTGGCGTTCTCCGCTATGCTCTCCATCTCCGCTTTATGTGCCCCTTCCCCAAAAAAAACTCTCGAACCATCCAAAAATGCAAATCTGACCCCTTTTCCGAACTATCAGGGGACAATAAAAAGTTAGAAGTCGAACGACGCTTCTACTTATATAATGACATGAGGGTGGTGTTTCCTCAACGTCATTCAGACGCTGATGAAGGCAAGGTATGTTCATTTGTCACTATTTTCAGAGTGATAATATAAGTTGTCTTTCTACTATTTTGTTCCCCTTACTTTCACGCAGTCCCCTAATTTTATCATCTACTTAAAAAACATGCATTTTTATATCTGGTAATTCATTATAAGGGAGTCAGCTTGACTAATTTATGGGCAAACAAGAAACTACTTCTAGATATCTGATACTATGATTTGTTGCTGCTTTCACTAATGGAAAATAGTTTCAGTACCTTAACTTTTCTGGAATGAAATGTGAACCATCAACTGACCTGAGCTGCTCTATGCCAGATTCCTATAATTTTATATGATCTAACAAGCATGCTTTGGTCTACACTGCAGTTAACCGTGGAGTATCATTATCCATCGGACCCCAAGTACTTTGATATCAGCTGCTAGTGGTAGCAGGTGAACTCATATCTGGTTCTCTTGTACATAGCTCATAACTGTACATACTTTTTATGCAGTCGTCTTATCTGATGAGATAGGGTAAAGAAAAATCCCATTGCAGTTGTACATATTAGTTTCAAATAAATTAGATCATCTCATCTTAAGTTCATTGAGATCTGTAAAAACTTGTACATATTTTGTGTACCTTAGTGAAATAAAATAATAAAGATAGGAAGTAGCGTCCCCGGTGGATTTCCTGCAAACCTCTGTTGTTCAAAATAGATCGAAATTCCGTGTCTGAAATCTGAAGAACTGGTTTAGAGTTTGTTGATGACATTTTTGGTTTGCTAATTGTTGATGACTTTTTATGTCCTAGTACATGGGGTGTGCAACATTGGAATGTGTGATTGATCATGACTCATAGGTGTTTCTAAAACATGTAAACCCTATATATACATATCAATGATTATTCTGAGCTCTAGCCACGTGATGGAGTTGTGATAGAACATACTCCCTCTGTCCCATTTTAACTGATGTTTGACTTTTTAACACGTATATTGAGGTGTAAAAAATAATATCTACACTCAATAAAAAATTTCAAATCTTATCTCAAATAAAAGTTTAGATTCTAAACTTTTATTTGATATAAATTTTATAAAAAATAATTATGTTTAACTGTGATTTTTTGAACATCTTAAAATACGTGTAAAAAAGTCAAAAGCAGTTAAAATGGGACGGAGGGAGTAATTAAAATTTTACTATGTTGGTAGAAAGGAGATATTATCATCTCCTACCAACTGGAAGCTGGGAAACTGATCAAATGAGAATTACATATTCTCACTTATTACAGTCAAGAGCAACTTCAAATGTATCTTAGTTGTTTCTAAATATAATGTGAATACCAGTAAGTTAGAGCAACTCTAGTTGCTTCTGAATATAATATAAATAATGTGAGTACTAGTAAGTTAGAGCTACTCCAATAACTTCTCTGTACAGCCTTCTTGGCCTTAGACGGATCTTAATCCTATTATCAAAAACTTAACAATTTTGATTTAGCAAAACAAAATAATTTATACTGTATTTTGTTTCTATAAAACTTGGCCAAAGTTGTGGAATTAGAAAGAAATAAATGTGTTGCATTTTTACTACTTTTCGGACATATAATTTTTTATCATTTTTTCCCCCTTGTTTAGTTGTTTAGTCTTGTTATAATTTCTTGCAATTACAAGTTACTCCTTGTAAACAATTTTCAGATAAAAGAGATATTGGTACCTATAATTTTGTAAATCATAAAAATTGTAAATGGTCCTCTATTATATCGCATACGCGATTTCAACCCGTTTAATTAAAACAAGATTTCGTTACATTCTACTATTTTAGTATTGAAATCGTATTTTTATTGATATGGATGGGGTTAGAATTGTGTGATGAAACAAGCTCCATCCGATACTCGAAGAAAATCAACCAAAATAATGGGGATGGAAACGCACGTGAGGTGATGCATTACAATTTGGAAGCACTCGACTTGAAACATAAAAAACATGTAAAATAAATGACAAAGTAGAGTAGGATTGTAGCACTTCCCAATAAAAAAAAATGAAAGAAAGGGGATTTTGTTTGAACAAACTAGTGTTTACATCGGATACAAGAGCGTGTGGGTGGGAAATGAATACAAGGAAGAGAGCATGATTGTTGCATTGATAGAGATAGGACAGAGCAAAGGAGAGTGGCGTAGCTTGTAACCTCCAAAACCGTAGCCATCAATGTGTGTAATATGACTTGCAACATTGTTTGCTCTCGTCTCCATGCCGTGTCGTATCAAATTCAAGCCCTGCCTTGCTTGCTTGTTTAATCATGTTCGAAAACATAAATCTTTCATTGTATTTTCGCTATGAGATTTGTTGAGGATGTTAAAGTTGGAAGACGTGGAGTAGTAAAAGAGTCTAGTGAAGAACCGAAGGATTAAAAGATGGTACTAGAATACATACAACATGAGTGACATTGCTGAAGCCATGTCCAAACTTAGGAATCAATGTTTTGTATCATTTTGCAGATAAAATTCCTCTGTTTTCAAGAAGTGTTTTTATTTTTGATAATTCTCTAATTATAGAAAAGCTTAATTCAAGTAGTTTCTTAAAATTAATGGATTAAAATAAATTATTATATCCATTCAATAACTATTAGACTATTAGATTCTAGTATTAGAATATTTACATAGGGTCATGCTTAAGAGAGAACCATTAGAGAGAATCATAAAACCATTACCTTATTTCTAGTATTAGTTAGAGTTCAGCAGCAGAACTTCACATGCAAAAAATGTCAATATCTATGTATTATATTTTAAAATTATTTTTGAACACACAACGATGAAAAAAACATGTATTAAATCCTAAAAAATTTATTTAAAATTTAGAGTTATGTAGCATAATGTTAGTAGTTTTATCGTTCTATTTTAAGGATCGGTTCTCTCTTGAGCGCGACCTCGTAATCAGAATTCTAATTTGAATTAACCCTTCAACTCATTTAATCCCTTTTTAAAAGACAAACCCTTCATTAGCACACATAGGTGATAAACATAAGCAAGACATGACAGGAGTCATTGGTTAAAGTTGAGCCATTAAGGTGTTCTTGATCGTCGAATCTCGGAATTAGAATTTTATTTAGGGAGGTTAACAAAAATATTTTTTTTTTTAAAGTTTTGCCCGAACCATAATTCGGAAGTCAGTCTCTTAAAACTGAAACCCTAATATTATAATTGAAGGTCTCAATCTTTCAAAAATCTCTCATAATTACCATAATCTCTGTTCAATACTGGTAGATTCAGTGGCTGTTTAGAAATTTAGATTGAAACGTTTGAAATTCAAAACAAACACATAAAATCCAGATTAAATACGCAATTCAAATCTACTACACAGCTACAATTGATAACGACGCAAGTTATAAAGTAGAAGTCACAGCGCTTAAGCTATACGAAGACACTCTTAAATTATTTGTACCATGGGAATCCAAGAAGCGGGTCCATGCCCATATCTTTACCAGCAGGTCACACTACCCTTATTTTGTTACCTCTCATTTCAATTCTCAAACACACCTTGCTTCTCTTTGTCATTTAATCTCGTCTTAAATTTTCCTCAGTCTATAAATAACTCATATTAACTCCCAAAGTCAGATACTCTGCTCTGCACTTCTAAGTTCTAACTCTCTTCTCTTTTTTGCTTCCTAAAATCCTAGCCTTTTCTAAAATGATGAACACTGTTGAGGAGGCAAAGAACACCGAAATGATAGCTGTGAAAGTAGAAAAATTCACAAGAGCAGCTCAAATATCGTTGAGGTTCTTGGCCATGGCCGCAACGCTAGCAGCTTCATGTATCGTTCTTACCAGCAAAGAAACTGTTCTTATTTATGGCATCACTGCTGATGTTAAATATAGCTATTCCCCTTCTTACAAGTGAGTTCTTACTATTATTATATTTTTCCTTTTTTTTAAGAATTGTCAATTGCACTTTTATGTAATTTAAGACGAACCATCAACCTCTTGTTACCGAGTCGGGTTTTCGCTTTGTGCAGGTTTTTTGCAGCTGCGAATCTCATTGCATGTGTGTTTTCGGCCATATCTCTTCTCTTGTTTTACATCATGGGACTCACCTCGAAATCAATAAATTATTTCTTCTTCTTCTTGCACGATTTGGTAATTTTTTTTATTTTTTCTTGCTTTTCCAATATATGCAAAAGGACCTGGTTTTACCATTGTTGGGTTTCTATCAAAAGGAACTGGCATTCTACTTTGGTTAAGTTCCTCACTAGATGAACTGTCTTTCACATTGTTATAAATAGAAAACGAACTAAAATAACACAATAATTTGCAAGAAAAAGGTCCATAATGCTATCAAAATGTTACACTTTCCTATTTCAACATTTACCCAGTGCACAATACTCGTCACATGAATAAATAATCTGTGCAGGTTTTCACAATGTTAGTCACTGATTATTGTGAAAATCGTATGCTAGGTTGTAATGACATTGTTGATGGCTGGTTGCTCGGCAGCAACGGCGATGGGATACCTGGGGAAGTACGGTAACAAATACGCGGGATGGATGCCAATCTGTGGATACTTCGACAAGTATTGTGACAGGATCACCATTGCTGTAACACTTTCTTATGTTGCCTTCTTCTTCTATTTTATCCTCACGGTCATCTCCGTCAGCAAGTCCAAATCATCCATCACACAAGTTATCAAATGAATGACTTTATGAATTTCTTGTTCGAGTAGTTGATGTGTAGTACCCTATCTCGTGGTGCTGTAAATTAAGTGTGTTGGATTCGGAAGAAAGCGCTTCATATTATCTTAGCATTTTATTGTGGCGTCCTGTATTAGTTGATAAAATGTTTGTTTTTAGTTTTTATGTTAGACTTGGCTAATTTTACTGTTTCTGTAATACTGTATGAAAGTGATGCCGAGGTTAAAAATTGTAAACTTTATAAAAATGATGTCCAAGTTAAAAATTGTAGACTTGTATGAAAGTGATGTCGAGCCTAGAATTGTTCAATATTTGGTACCAGCTGTGATTTCACATCTGATGCTTCTGCAATCGAAAATTCTAGATTTATTAAACGTTCTTTGTTGTACTAATAATGCAATTTGTAACATCGCAAATCAGAAACACGATGATAAAGACAAAAAGGTGGGATTAATGAAATTGCAGGAAGCTTTGAGATATTTTGGGCAATGCCTAAAGAAGTGGGAATACAGGAGTATTTATTTGGTAAAAATGGAGATGTTTAATCAATGAAATGAAATAAGAGTTAGTTGAACATATATGGGGGTAGTTGAGAGAAAAGTAAATGAAGTGAAATGAATAAAGAAAATAACAGTAGTTAAGTAGGGTAATAAAGACAGAAAACGAGACTGCAATAAAGCAAGCATACACAAATATAATCAACTACAGTAGCGCAAGGTACACACGCGATCGAACACAAAACACATATACATTGTCAGTTTACATGTCAATGAGGTGCTGAGTTCCAGCCATATGAGGCCAACTGTAACGGTAGCTGTGAGCCAGCGACAAACTCCCAAATAATGGTCCATTGAAATATTGAATGCACCCAGTGCTGTTTCATAAATAGTTAAGCATGACTGTTCTATAATTAGCCAGGGCCATGTATTCAACGAAATAGAGAAACTGAATCAGAATACAAAAACATGATTATTGCAACATTTTCGAGTGAAGCTTGGAATCAAATCTATTCAAAATCAATTTGATGCAAGTCAATACACCAACTTGCGATCGGCTGTGAAAGACAAACATTCGTGGGTTGACTTGAACTTGGAATAACAACGAAGAGAACTACTAGCAAGCAGCAAACAGTTCTAGTTGGGTAGTCCAACACACCCTTTGGGATTGGTAAAGGGCATGTAATGTCGTTTTGTAATTCAACCAAACAACTTCATCATGCATTATGTGCTCTATACTTACATGCGTCTGTCTCTCTCAATTCTACGCATTTTAACAACACAAGTATGGCCAGAATATGTTCTTTCTTATGGGAGGATACAACTGTTGGTCCTCTAATCAGTTGTTTTATTCTCGGAATCCAAATCTCTCAATAATCACTCTAGTCTACCGGACTTATTATATATAGATGACCACATTGCAACTTAATATATATGGAGGCATAGATGTAATGCGATATTAATATATTAAGGGAAGAGAGGTCTTGTATGGATGAGAAGTAGCATGTTTGGTAGCCAAGGATGACTTGCCTAAATCCCCCATCCAATATTATCAGGGCTCAATTTTAATTGTGTTGCCACAATAAGCCCTGTTTAATGTGGTTTTTAGGCGTCGTCCCTTTGGCTAATCTGACTGTTTCTTCTGTTCATGCGAGACCTTTTCTTTCACTCCCTGATTCTAAATATTTCTAAAAAATCTACTCAATCCAACACTTGGACACGTACTTATGTTGGACGACCAAGTGTCCAACCGAGCCAGGGTAAGAAAGCTTATAGCTAGACACACAGACCTACGTAAAGACTATCTTACCAGAATGTAATTGTTGTTCATACTATTCTGAGAATCAGGTTATCAGCACAGTCGACTTGGCAGGATATGAAATAATTTCCTCTTGAACAAAGAGCACCACAGATTGAAGATGCAGAGATAAACAGGTACGTTATGAAGAATATGCAATTCTATTTTCTTCTTTTGTCCCTCACATTAGGTGAAGCTGCAAGAGTGTTCATCAATCTGGTGGATTACAATGGCAAGACAAAATTCGCAGTCAGGTGTCCCCTGGAGTGGGGTCTGGTCACTGGTGAGACAAGGACCACAGTTAACAATCACCTCTTATGATAAAAAGGGACCAAAGAGGTTTTTTGCTCTTATCAACATTAGGGCTGTAAACCGATACGGACTATCCGGTGTCTCGGCTCATATCCGGCTCGAAAATATGATACATGTCTCATATCCGTTTTGAAAACGATCCAAATCTGGCGGAAAAATTAAGCCCGTATAATATATGATCCCGGATACGAGCACACCTATACCCGCTCAGATTCAGTCTCATATAATTTTTCATAATATGATCCTACCCGAATAACCGAATATGATCCACGGTTCATATTCAATTCAAACTCATATACATATTATATTTTAACACCATCATATTTGCAAGTAAATAGTCATCATTTTATAAAATTGTAATATCTTATTTAAGTTTATATCTTCATAAAATATGATTTATTTAATGTGATCATGCTTATTATCTTCATATATATTTAATAAATGATATATTCCAACACATAACTATAAGTTTTAATTCAAAATTAATATACTTTATAATATTATGTCTACTTAGACTAAATGAGAATTATTTAAACAACTGAAATAATAATGATATTTGATGTTAGTGGATCATATCCGGCTCATATTCGATGGATCATAAACTACCCGGTTAAAAAATAGAAAATACGATACTGGATCATATCCGGTTTAGATCCGTATCTCAAATACCCGGGATCAGTTTATACCCGAATAAAACGATCCCGGACCCAAATCTGGACAAGCTATAAATAATATGATCCGGTACTTGAGCAGAGGGGTACCCGGGATCACCCGGATCATTTTACAGCCCTAATCAACATCACAAAATAATTTTTACTAACCATGGTAGCCAGCTATTTGGCTGTGATCTTCCGCAAATAAGTGTAGATCTGCCTGCAGCCTGTTATATGTGCAAGCTATCCTATCCACTATCATTTAAATGACACGTTCAGTTCAGCAAATAAATTTATGAAAGATATGACTGCCAGATGGAATGGACTGAAGATATATAGAAAAGTATGAAGCTAAGAGGTGGACCAGAGTTGTAACAGATACCAGGAAGAGAAAGAAATGGCCACTCTAATGTTCTAAAAATGACATCAACTCCGAATGCTGTCCATAATGTATGAGCTAAAACTAAAAGGGTTTTTTCCCTAGGCATAAACTAAATTAAACTAACCCTCGAAAGGTTTGGGGAGGTCGGGAGGACAAAAGGTACTCAGGCACCCAGATCACAACCCTTCGGCCTTCTTCTAGAAATGCATTCACAATTTGTTTACGCCGTCAACATAATTAGTATTCTATTATACCCAAATTGACTACCAACAAAACAACTCTAAATATAGACAGATGAAGCTAACTCTGATAATTATAGTGTGTGTGTGTGTGTGTGTGTGTGTGTGTGTGTATGAAAAGGCCAAAAGAAGCGATATAAATCAGAAAAAAGAAGGGAAATGTAGAATTAATTAGTACCCGATAATAACCATTGGTTAAGTCCTACTATATTCCACAGTATGAACGTGTCTGTATAACCTGTTCAAAGAGCTGGCCTGACCAGATAAGTTCATCAGCATACCCAGCATCACATTAGAGTCTTATCTGAGTACCAGCTAGGCCTTCTCTTATATTATGATAGTTAACTTTGCAAAAGAATATTTTGACGGAATGTGAGCTACACATAATTAATTAAAAAAATTGAACAAAAATGGAGCTCAAAACTGCCTTTTTTAGAGAAGTAACAACCAGCCTTAAGACACAACTAGTACAAATGTACAATGCTACAATTTACTATGACAAGGAATCTAGATTATATAAGGAAAGATACACCAACAATTACACAAGCAACTTTAAGTATGAAGTACACAAATATGATTTTAACAGAATACATATAGATATGCCTCACTTCTGTCATCCAAACTTAAGCAGCAACAACATTTCGACAACATTGAATCTCACCAAGTCCCTACATTCTTATACATTTTCACTGGGGTATATCCTGGATGCTAGTAGTACTAAAACAATCTAAATTGCTACTTTGCACATAATTAAACCTCGAACACTTGTAACAGAATTTAACACTAACAAAATTCTTTAGGACTACATCAGTAAAGTTACAACTATATATACCAAAACAGGACAATTAAGTATCAATAGCTTCATTAATCTCAAAACAAAACAAAAGACTACTACTATGCTAAAATAGAATACAGTAATACACTAAAAAGCTCAAACCAGTTCAGACATTCTGTCTTCCCTCAGCCACCCTGTCGAGAATTCCTCAACCTTCCATCTGGACTAACAAGTTAGAAACAAGTCAAGAAAAGCTCTTCCCAAGCTTCTGAATAGACGAAAACATCTTCCGCCTCGAACCTACCGCATTAATCCCCATATCCTTCAAATCCTCCAAAGTCAGCATTGGCAAAACCTCATCATCCACCTCATGAATTTCGAAAACCGGAGCGTACCGTCCTAATCCCAACTGATTCAACCAAACCCTAACACCATTCCTCTCCCCATTACAGTTCCCCCAATTCCCCAAATTATCCAACGAATTCATCCCACTATTCCCCTTCACCGGACTATCCGAATCACCGAAATCCCTAAATCCACCCTCCCCATCCCCATCCTCACCGCCACTCTCATCGTCTCCACCATCCACCTTGGACGCCCAATTCGACCTAATCCGCTTCGTGTTTCGCCTCTTGGACTTCGAATCCCTCACTTTCCAGCTCCCAATTGCAACAGAATCCAAGTTCCCCTCTTTATCATCGCCCTCGAGAAACTCGGAGCCACTCAAATTGAGTATAGGCCGAGTCTTTGAAGATTGATTGGACTTGTGAGTGGTGTACGGTGGCTGCTGATGCTTCCACTTGCTAGATCTTCGAATATTGAGATGAGAATCGTGAGATTGATCGCCGCCGATGTCGCCTAATCGAACACTAGGTCGCCGTTGACGCTTCGTTCCGACGTTTTCGGTGGAAGCTACGACGAGAGCTCCCGTCTCGCCGTTGATTTGGCCGTCCGGTGGCTGTAATTCGGTCATTTTAGGATGTTTCTAGGGTTCCGGTGATGTATAAACACAGGGGTGTGTATGTATAGGTGTAATTGTAGTGTGGATTGGGGATAAGCAACAGGAGAGAGAGAGTGAGCGGAGCAGACCCCTGACTTTATTTATTTATTTTGGATTGCATAAATAAATAATTAAGTGAAGCATTTAAGAAATTTTAAAAGGGAAAATGAGAAATGGCAAAAGTGGTTTTTTGTTTGATAAATATTAGATATTCAAAAAAATTCAAAAGATATTTCTCAAATAATATTTGATTAGTTTTGATCTATGTTAATGATAATTATGAATTGTAGGAATGAAAATATTGAATAATCAAAATTACTTTTTAAATTTCAAATTTATTCAATAAATTTTTTTAATAAATTGATAAGTCAAAAAAGTTTACAATAAAAACTTGAAAATAGACTTTAAAATAAATTAAAAATAATATTTATTATTTCATTATAAATTTCAGATGTTATATATAATGTACAAGTTTAGTTTATTCAAATTTAAAAATATTCACAAATTTCTTATTATGTTAGATAAATATATTAAATTATGTGAGTTATTATATGATGCTTTAAATTTGTAATACATTATTTTAAATAATTTATATATAATATAACATAATAAAATATATATTCATTTAAGAATTTATTTAAAAATTTATTATAATATCACCGTGAAGCGTGTTTTATAAACTAGTTTACTTAAATTCTCCGAAGCGGTTAAAAGATTCAAAAACAAAAAAAAACACACATTTACAAGGGTCTCTTTCGTCACAAATCAGAAAGAAAGAAAATAGTCTACATGTAGCAAAAGCCCGATGCTTTCTGTTCATGTTTACTTTTAAGGCCCAACATTACAACAGCCCATTAGCGGCGCTAAACGTTATTTTCAACATTCGTATTGATCAAATTTTCATAGTAATATGGACCCAATTTGATAGTAAATAAAAATTTATACTTTTATAATTTAAAAAATTAAAATATATAATTTAAAGTAGATCAATTATATTTTTGAATGATAAATTTTAAAATTTTCTTAATTATATAATATATATAATTACGGTCGATATTTTCCCAATGTAAGCGAAATAAAAAACGATACTAGTATTATTTTGAAATTTTGAGATCGAGCATCACAAAATTACCATTTTGATCAGCTTCAGCATTGAAAACCAGCAGAAAGGGCCTATCTTTTGCATGATCGTGTAATGTTGAACAGCTCTTAACCGTGCTCTGGCAATCAAGATTTAGCTTTCCAAGTACACATAGTTGAATATACGATGAATCAGTTGAGAAAATATAAGCCCAGCCGACTCACTTGTCAGCACTGAAACTAATGGATCGATCATTATGTTCTCCTTAATTATAAAAGTTGAGTCTATATAATGGAATTATATGTTGAAGTAGTAACTTGGCAATAACAGGTAGCATTTTTTCTGATCTTAAGCTGCTCAGTAACACTTCTAATAATTGGTAAAGCACCTATTCACTTGAGGATAATATGGGGTTAGTATCCAGCAAGTCATTGAGGCACAGTTCTCCGCTAATTTACTGGTTTAAACCCTGAAAACCATCTTGAATAAGTGTTTGTGTAAAGGATTGAGCATGCCGATTTAAGGGACGTAGTTTGGTACAATAGATGATGGTGAAGTGATGGTATGATCACTCCCCAAATTGCCTACCTACCTTAACACAGGGGATCAAATTCGACATAGTTTGATAATTAGCCACTGAGACGTTACAGAAGTGATTGACATTGTTGCATCTAGTGCTCTGGGATTGTTCAATTCAACATTGTTCGCTGAGTGTTACAGTTCTGGTGAAGATTATTCTGAACCAACATGTAGTACCAGGACGTAGTCGACATTTCATTATCTTGACAAATGGATTATATGTATATCAATCTCCGAAAGTAGCAGAATAGGGCTTTGGATTTGGATATACTGACCTTCCATTTTGGCAGTGGACTTGCCTTTTCCTGAACCAACAATTGTCTATAGACCATTCAAATTTTCACCAACAAAAAAACTGTATCCTTGAAGCCCGTTGGGCTAGCCAAGAAACTCTTGGCCGGAGAGCTCTCACATTATGTCATTTTCTGGTCTTTCAATTCCATCTAGGCACCTTGTTAGTCTATTAACTTGGTTACTTCTCTTGAGAAATGGTTTATTGGGAAATTTTTTTTACTCACATATGCATGGATCTTCTAATCGTTGAACCCTCTGCTTTTTATTTCTAAGAAAGAGGATTCAGTCGCTTACTAGAATATATACTTTGATCATATGATTTATAATGCTGTCCTCAATCGTAGGCTTATCTTCAAACCTCTAGTATACTGCATCTCCCTCCTCTTCTCACCTCCTAAATGCAACTCTGGGCTTCATGTTTCTTAACTTTTTAGTATCATGTGCTAGGATTCGCTATGGATAAACGTATCAGTATGTCAATATCCCCTTCTTTGTAGTGATAAGATAGTTCTTGTGATGGAACTTAACAATGGTTCAGTCAGGTACTTCTCCGATATTGATGTATCAAGAATTCTTCAATTTGGGCTTAAGGACGCGGCTTAGCCTTACATTGCTTTTAATACAGTGGTCCATGTTCGTCTAGATTCACATAACCTGGCTCTATCCAAGTCTGAGCATTTCAATGAACATCACGCACATTTCATACCTGCATGAAGATTAGAGGTTCAGTAGGTAGTGGCTAGCCCAATTATAGTGGTCCTAGACTTGGATGACCACATGCCTTCAATACATACTCTTCTATTCATATGAACCTTTGACTCATTGGCTGTTGGGTCATTTGCTCTTACTCCATATTTTGCATGTGCAGAAGCACATCATGGAAAACTAAGGGCAGGGGAGGCATGGCCGATACTGGAGGCGATGCTAATCAGCATCCTGCGTCTCCATCTGCTATAAATATTAACCGAGCCTGTCAGAACAGTATTTTTCAGATAAATTCTAATGCCTAGTTGTCAGAACAATTTTATGTAGACTCGTCTTTATTTCCAATACTTTTCTTGATCCGCATTGTCCTAAAATATAAATTCAAGAATATTTACTAATAGTCGTAGGGGCCTGGTATAGCAGAGATTAGTGAGGGCGTGATTCACGACAGTTCTGTTTGGGCAAAGAATCATAAATAAGCTAAGAATTTTGTTTTCTTTCATGAACATAAAAGACAATTAGGCGCATGTAAATAATGAGGCGCTTAGTTAAGTTTTACTTTACTTCCTGACATACAAATCTGAGTTAGATACTTGTTGATATACCAGATAAACGGCCAAACGAACTCCTGTTGCATCACTTTAATATTTGACAGGAAAATGTAAATATAATAACTAGAGAACAAACATGCATGAAACCCACGCCTCAGTGTCGGAGGAAAAGAATGAATAAGCTCAAATAAAAAGATACAATTGGTAGCTAGTGTTGTCTGTTGATGATCATCCATACGGTCAATGAGATTCTGTTGTCTTTTCCGAATCAATTGTTTATTGAATGTGCAAAATGTAGTTCAGAGATATAATTATACAGAATATGAAGTGCTAGTGGTGTAATCAAATTCAGTGGTCCTAGCTAGACGGTGCCAGTTCTTGACGTCTTCATCATCATATACTTCCAATCCAAAAAATCAGAACCTCAGAGAGGGTTAGAAGATAGTCTAGCTGCAAAATTAATACGGTCAACGAGATTCTGTTTGTTATGATAAGAGTGTTTTGATAATACTTAAAATTGAATTCGCTCACAAACAGTTTGACTCGTTCACAACCCTGATGGGAGCGGAAAACCTACATTTAAGTTGAGACAAACACTTTGATTGAGTCTAGAAATGTTGTTAGGGTAGGCAAAGGTGTGAATCGTGATAAAATTAACATGGGAATGATGTGTACACAAGACTAGCTAGGCCACAGACATGAGGCCAACATCCCATAGTAAAATCAATTAATAAGCGTCACAAGTACTAAACTGATCCATCTCTCTCAGCGCCTTGAGGGTGATGGAAGAAGCTAGAAAAGCCTAGGCAGAAAAGAGACAAAGGTGAGTTAAGACAACTCCACGGCCAATGCGCCATGAGAAGTTGCACCTCTTAAGCTTCTGTAACCAGACCATAACGGACCCTCCTGCCTAATTATGTGCTATTTTCATACGGGATCCTCGTAACTTCGACTGAACTCCTCTCATAAAAAAACAAAACACATAGCACAATCTATTCATATTATCTGTTCATATGTGATCACCAACTTGCATTAATCAGTTCATAATCAATTGTCTTCTAGTGCAATGCCCAGAATAACAAGTTGTAAACATACGAACCCAAGCTGTTTCCTTTTGTCCTACGGAGAAATCGGCTGATGGATATTAATTTAACGAATTGAGCTGAAATGTCTACAGAAGTCTCATATAAAATACGGTTTTATCGAAAACTGATTTTAACTAGAGACCCGTAAATTTCAGACCGCCTGTCTTACTTAAGCCTCGGAGCAGGCAGTACACAGGCTAATTGCGAAATGATCAAGAGTCACTGTATAATTTTAAGGGCGTGTGTTTGGTGTTTGGTCATGGCTGCAACTTTAACTTTTCTGTTGTCCATTCAACGTAAAGTGTTTGCTCTGAAAACAATGATTTCGGGATCAAAATTATACCGTATGTCCCTAGTAAAGACAGGTGGAATTAAACGAAAGACGCCACTGTCGGCCAGCTTGGATGAATTCTATTTCCTTTGCGTTCATTGCAATTTTATTCCATCTAAACTCTACCTACTTTACTACTATTCCATTTTAGATTTCACATCTTCATTCAGTAACACTTTAAAATTTAGTAAATAAAATCGACCGTCAAAATTGATCAGTTATATATTCATAATTAATCGTACCCAGCAGTCGCTTAGGAGAATTCGGTCGAGTGGGAGTACTTAAGTGATAACTGACAACCCAATCATTAGGCTAAGATAAAGCTCTTTGTAATCAAGGTTATTTATGAGATTCCGTATCAGAAGCTAGCTTACATGCAGTAAAATATTATTAAAAGGGTTAAATATTACTCATAATAAAGAGTTGAAAAGCATGAAGATTCCATCGTACATAAACATGAAGCACGTAGACAAGGGAGAATCTGATGAGGAAAGCTCCCCAACATCTAAATCAGTCAGTAGTCATGTCAATTAACAATAGAAAAGAAAGACAAAGATATTAAGGTAAAAGAAAGAAACAGTAGTCTGAAGATAACAGAATACAACTGTAACAACATGGGATTAATATACAAAGATAACATATTAGCTGCATAACCACAACAACAATATCTCAACTAGTCTTGTGTGATCATCATCATACATAATTGTAAGTTACAACACAAATGAAAAAGAAGGGAGAAAGTGTAGCTAGAGCTAGGTCCAGGAATTTGTGCTCCATGCAGGTGTTTGAATTTTGATAGACTGGGTCAAATAAATTGGGACAAGGAACCAACACAGAAACAAGAACCAAGGCATCTTCAAAAGATTTAGGGTTTTATTCGGTCGGTCATCTCTCATTTTTATGTCAAATGTCCCATTTTCTTTGTCTTTTTACTCCTCTTGCATTCTTATCCACTAACTGCTCATACTCATATATACTAACAGATAGATAGCTTAGCTGCCATCATCATATATGCCTTCCCTTACTTTATTCCTACGTAGAGAAGATCGAGCTGGCTTGCATGGGTTTTGAGATGATGATGAACCAGCTCTTCCATCTCCACTGAAACAGTTGATACCCAAAGAATAATTGGTTATAGTAACTCGACATATATTGGCAGTGATTCAGCTGAGAACAATTTTTTACCGTATAGTATATGTTTAAATTTGGAATAAAGTGAGTTCAAGAAGCTTGGATGGATGCTTACTTGACATGATGTTTCTAGTTCAAATGATAAGAAGACAAGTTGTTGGTGAAACCGGGATGATTAATATTTCTGTGTCTGTTTCCGTCGACGTCCCATAACAGCTGTACATTAAATATTAATCTGAAATTAGTAATCACGAAATATAATGTCAACAATAATGTAATCAAGAGGATAATATTTAGAAGAAAGACTGCTACCTGAGGTTGAGACATGATATTTGACATCTGAACCTGATGAAGTTGATGTAAAGTCGAAGTGTCCATAACTGAATAGCCACCAGATGTGTTGAACATGTTAGTGGCCTGAGCATGGGCTTGTGGATGAACATCTGTCTGCTGTGTTGCTTCCAAGTTGCTACTCTGATATTTATTTTTTTACTTTCATGTTAGCACTTGAATTTAAGATACAAAAACATAAGAACATATATCTGTACACAGGGTCGTTCTCTATGAAAAACACGTTTTAGCATGGTTCTGCAATTTTTCAGCTAAATCACTACCTGAATGCATGTATACATGCATAAAGATCTGTGTTTCTCTTCTACATAATGATTAATTGTAGTATAGATCTTATGGATATCAACCTGGTTTTGTACCTCCGGTTTGACCATATATGCATCCAAGTCCACTCCAAAGTCATAGAGCATGGGATTTACAGAAGCGATCTTCATGGAAAGAAACTGTTGAAAAAAATTATCAATACTTCTATAAAATCTAACAGAACTTCGGATGACAATATATATGTTACATATGCTGTTCAAGTTATCTATCGGATAGCTACCTCGACTTGGTTCTGTAAGGACTGCACATAGTTAATAATCTCATCCAACATAAGAGCTTTGCCAGTTACCTGTAATGATTTGCCAGATACATAGTTAAAAATCCTGCTATAAATAAGTGTTAAAAAAAAATTTATCAGAATGCAAGTTATTATTAGTTTCACCTTGTCACAGCCAGGTACAAGAGCCTGCAACAGCTTCATCCTCTCACTAATCTTCTCTCTCCTGACCTGAAAGACAGCAACTAATTATTCAAAAATCATGGAGATAATTAACAGACAAAGGGGACATGAAGAGCAGTTGGTTCTAGAACAGGGCCCTGTTAATTAAGAGATGTTTTGTAAAATATACCAAAATTGATAATAATGAGAGATTAACAGTAGAATGTGTACCCTTTCAGCTAGACTGTGACTATCTGTGGCTTGGCCCCTCCTTGCTCTCACATGAATGTATCCACTTGGAGGTTCATTTCTTTCTATTTCTTCCCCATTCCTCTTCTTATCACCCTCCCCTGATCTTCTACTCTTCTTCTTATTCGTCGATTTCTCTTCGGATATCGTATTCATGCAGGCTTCATCGATGCTACTAGTATTTTCTTTCCTCTGCTTCTTGCCTTTCTGCTGCACATTAACAACAAAATAAGTCACAAGAATTCAATTAAATCAAAATTATAATTTAAAAATTTATATACCTTTAAGTGAGATTCTTGAAAGGTGTTGGTCCTCTTATCCATGGGATTAATAACAGGTTGATGCTGAGCAGTTAGTGCAGAAGAACTAGAATTGTTACTGCAGTTGCTAACTTTTGTGGTACTACTTATATTAACAGAGCAAGAAAGGTCCACCGTGGGATCAGGCTGATCAGAAAATGGATGGTGGTGATGAGGAGAAGGGCAGGGGCTGTAATTATTGTAGATGGATTGCTCTAAAAAGCAAGACATATGAGTACTGTTGTGATTATGAGTAATAGTAGCTAGAGAAGGATTGGCAGGAGGGGTTGTGTTTGGAAACAAGAAAAGAGATGAAGAAGAGTCAACAAGAAATGGATGGTGTTTATCATATGAAAAAGCTGCCATTGATATCAACTTTATTGTGGGAGAGACACAGAGAGAGTAATTTGTTGGTGTAGGAGACTGAAAATATATGGTTGAGCAAATGTGGGTCTGAGCAAAATCTTAAAGATGATCAGGTTATATTTTTAGTTATGAGGGGTACTTCATGTAGCATGTATATATAAGGGTAGGGTTGGACTGCTGGAGGGTATCCTCACAATTTTATTTTTATTTTGAAAGATGATACTGTATTTTTCTTTTATCATCTATTCATAATTCATGCATGTAGTCATAAATACTGTCATATAGATACCTATCTGAATGTATGTCTGTATAATAAATATGTTATACATTAGCATATACACATTATGATGATACATATGTGCAGGGACGGAACCAGAAATTTTTTGAGAGGGGCCAAAATTTGATTAAAAAAATTTGAAGGACAAAGTTAAAGAAACATGACAAGTTCGGGAAAGCAAAATAATGAATATCTAAGGTCCTGGTCCTGGGGAAGGTTTTTGGAGGGCCAAGACCACCCCATACCCCTTAGATCCGTCAATGCATATGTGTGTTGTCGGAGCTGGATTCCGAAATAGTTGGATCCAAATCTTTTACCAGATTTAATTGAGAATCCAAACTTTTTTACTTAAACCACCAAACTTGCAATCTGGGTGAGCTCATCCATGATTCTCTTTGGATAAGTGTACATATACTGATATACGCGTGTAAATCAAAGGAAGCTAATTACAATTACTGGTAGTAATTAAATGTGTATCACTTGATGACTTAGTAGCATAGCAAGTCATCTCTGAAGTCAGAGAGAGTACATAAGAGGGAGAGTGGGAGAGGAAAGTTCCAAGATGAGGTTTGATAGAGATAGAGAGTGCATAACAATATTAATCTTTTTGACTGCCAAACAACCAAAATTGACAAGTCTTATCATCTTGGTTTTTTGTGTGTCCCAGACCCAGTGTCCACTGTACATGAATAGTATTAGAAGGTGGTACCTGCGATTAGTAATGTCACGGTTTATGCATACACTCCCCCATACTTGAATTATTGCCCTTTTCGGTTTTACCGTTTTTAATATTATTAATTTTCTCAAGCTCATCGCCTAGGCCACACCCTCGCCAACGGTAAGCGTAGGTTTGTCTCGGCATATATGTTGTGCAAATTTCATCCACATGAACGAATTCGGTGCTCAAAATCGCCACCGGTCGCCCAACTTCGCATAGCGGGGCCGATATGGCAATATCATTTTTTTACCACCCATCTCTTCAAGTGTTTCGAATTGTTAGACTCTTTTCGCAACCATTACAAGAATTTCTTTTGTTCAAAAAAATTTATCCTCCAATATGGACATATAAAAAAAGGTTTTAATATCAACAAAAAAACAGTTATAAAAAATCCTGCTCTGTTTTGCATACATGCATGTATCCTGTAAATACAAAGTAAATAAAGAAAAATAATAAATTTACAGAGCTCACGAAATAATGAAAAGATGTAAACCATCATGGAAATTAAGTCAACAAAATAAAGGTAGGCAAAATAAAAATATCCTAATGAAATCAATTCAACATTGTATTTTTGTTATATCCTGAATAGTCTTATATGGGCTGACTGCGTTTATTACTGGGCCTATTGTTTCGTCAGCCAGGTCCTATTACACATGACACACGTAATCACCTATGCTCATATCCAGCCCATGAAATAGAAGACGAGTAGTAGTTGAAAAGAGCAAGGCACTGTTTGTGTCTGGGGTTGCTGTTGCAGACAGCAACAGCAGCTTTTTGCTGAAAAACAGGTGAAAAACTGTTTGGTAAATCTAAAAGCAGCTTTTCCGAACAGCAGCTTTTAGCTGAAAAGCTGCTGTTAAAAAAAGCAGGTCTTCTCATGCTTTTAGAAAAAGCTGCTTTTTAGCTTTTGCAGAATGCTGTTATAGATTTCATTATAAAACATCACCAAAATCATTATTTTTTTAATATTATAACTCAAAATAAATAAATATCAAAAAATTACCAAACAGTTATCTGATTTCTACAACAGCACTTAATTTACCAGCACTTTTTCTGACAGCACGACAATTTTTAACAGCACCCCCAAACAGACTCTAACCCTCCCTTTCGCTCCCAAACTGTGATAGACAAGTAGGTTATTTTAAATTGATGACTTACGTGTTTAAAGAATTTTATTTTGATGATGTGAGTCGAACCAATCATATGTAAACTAACTAAATTTGGTAAAAAAATTAAAATATTTTTGAGATGAAGAAAGGGGAGGTACAGAACCGTGGTCTGTGGCTATAGCTTTCATAAAATTTAATTGGATAAGTAACAATTATCCCTTCCGTTTTGGATAAATAACTCCAGCTATCACGCCGAAAGAATCGGAAGCTTGTGATTTTTGGAAGCAAACTGTAGTCATTAACCACTGGGATGATACAGATTTTAAAGTTATCTGGATGATGTTTTCGCCATTTTAAGCTATGATCGCCATATATTTTGTCCAATCGTCAACATTTGTCCCGTTTATACACATGTATCTTATCGTTATCATTAATGCTCTCCCGTAAACTCTTGACCATTTTACCACCATTTTACTTCGACGTCCGAATTGTGGAGTAGCTGATCCTTTATGATGACGTGTAAATATCAAGTGCTACCCACTTGCCCAATATGTTATGTTAAATATTCTTTTCAAATAATATGATAAATAAATGATTGCTTTAATTGTGTGATTTATACGTATACAGATATATTTTTTTTCATTATAAATTACAGTATCACTCAAACATTGGGACCGTTTAGGCAAACTTAAAAAGAATGATTTCCGGCAAAAGTGACTTCTTTGTTAAAGTAAAGAAGTCAATTAGAAGTGATAAGTAAATAAACTAATAAAGTATTTGGAAAAAAAAACAAAATAGAAAAATTAGAATTCTTAACTTCTTAAAAGTGCTTCACTTATTTACACAAACAGGTCACCAGCTTCTACCCCGCAAAACAAACAGACACATTGCCAATTAAAATTTGTGAAAAATTACGAATATTCATGATTCATCATTAATGAGAGGAGACTTAAAATAGGAGCGAGTTAGACCGATTTAATAGATTTGTCCGGGTTATGGACTTATGGTCACCCTGTCACGAAGTGTAGAAAAGAATGTAAGCCCGCGACTCAACACATATATATCTGACCATCTGGATTGCGATACACTTGTTTGGGTCCGAGGAGAGGATGAGCTTCCCCTGAACATTGATAAACCGACTCCTTTAGGACCCTGATATTATGATGACAACAACAACAAAATACAAAAACTCTGGATTATGATACTGGGCCTGTCATGGGCCTAAAATGATCCAACAACAAATGAGACAGTCAATATCCATACAATAATATTTCGTTCAAGATGAATATGGAAATAATTTGATGGCCAGTGTTGTGTACTAGTAATTCGAATCAAGTGATTTATGACTTAGCTCAATCATCTCTTGTTTCCCAGTCCTTTTCATCACCACTTTTTCCTCTAATTTGATGTTGAAAAGGTCTTGTTTATTTTCTTGGAACTCTGTAACTTTTGATATTGCAGCAGCCTGGATTGGTTGCAACTCACAACTAATTCGGTACCTAGTACTTTTGTAAGACTACAATCTCAAGCTTTTGTTCTCTACTGCTCAGCAGGATTCACAAGTAGACAATGGGAATCTAACTCATCTTCACGTTTCCTTGTAATAAATTTTATCTCATATCATTTTATAAGGAGTTAAACCAATTGGTGGAGCTATCGGAATCAGTTTCATGCCGGCCTTGCTCAGTTTTATAGTAATATCATTTCAGAATCAGACGGGGAATAAGAATCTGAGTTGATAAACTATCTAGGAATTATTCCCACAGTTTTGACAGCATTGTTTTTAGCTACAATGTGCACTTGTATAATAATATGTTTGCGTGGATAGTAAACTAACTGAATCATTCAATTCAGAACTAAAGACAAGGCCTCTGAGATGCTTTATACACTGCAATTATTCTAATAAGGGTCACAAACCTTCTGATCATGACTCTGAAACCAACCTTGTTCCTATTAGACGCGTTAAATAAGACGGTGTGACTACTGAGAATCTGAGCTAACACAGAAATGGTGTCTTCTCTTCACTCCTTGCTCCTCGTATTTTTTCTCTTTATTTTGTTTTGTGCACCATACATCTCTGCTCAACCAACAGCTGATGCTGACACGGACTTCTCATGCTCCTCAGACTCACCTGATTCCTGTGAAACGTATCTGAGCTTCCGAGCCAGGTCACCTGATTATGTGAATGTGGGGAGCATATCTGATCTTTTTGGTGTCAGCCGGTTGAGTATAGCAAAAGCTAATAATTTGTCTTCGGAGGATGAACTGCTAAAACCAAACCAACTCCTGTTGGTACCTATTGAATGTAACTGTAACGGATCTCGTTATTTCTCCAATGTCACCTATCAGATAAAGAAAGATGACAGCTTTTATTTTGTATCAATTACTGCTTTTGAGAATCTTACAAATTTTCTTCTCGTGCAAGATATGAACCCGACACTGGTTCCAAATAAATTGGAAATTGGCGATGAAGTGGTATTCCCTTTGCTCTGCAGGTGTCCTAACAAGGCTCTACGTGACAGAGGAATCAAGTATCTCATCACTTATGTATGGCAACCAGCTGACGATATATCATCTGTGAGTTCAATGTTCAAGGCCTCACCTGCTGATGTTCTAGTTGAAAATAACTACAGAAACTTCACTGCAGCATTGTGTCTTCCAGTGTTGATTCCTGTATCAGAATTGCCTGAACTGGTTCAGGCTGATCCTTTTCCTTCTGGACCGCGCAGTGCCAGACAGCGGCATATCCTATCTGCTATTGTAGGCACAATTGTCGCGTTTTTTATTTGCATGTTGTTCAGCTTGGTGGTCTACATTCATCGGTTATGCAGAAAAAAGATGATGTTGGAAAGAAACCTCTCTAACTCAGAATATGTTGATATAATCAAAATGAAGAAAACGGCAATTGATGAGAAGTTTGAGCTCAAGGCCATTCCAGAAAAATTACTCCCTGGGGTTTCAGGATATCTAGACAAGCCAATAATTTATGACGAAAAGGTTATTATGGAGGCCACGAAGAACCTAAGTGACCGATACAGGATTGGTGGATCAGTTTACAGAGCTTTGATCAATGGAAAAGTATTTGCTGTGAAGAAGTTTCATGATGTTACTGAGGAATTAAAGATATTGCAGAGGGTAAATCATGCCAACTTGGTGAAACTAATAGGTATTTCAACTGACAATGCTGGGAACTGCTTTTTGGTTTATGAGTACGCAGAAAACTACTCGCTAGACAAGTGGCTATTTCCAGAGTCACTGTCTTCTTCATGCTCTGTGGCTCCTCTCACTTGGACTCAGAGATTGAATATAGCATTGGATGTTGCGAATGGCCTGCACTACATGCATGAGCATTCGCGACCAAGCATAGTTCACGGAGATTTACAGACGAGTAACATACTTCTCAACTCCAAGTTTAAGGCCAAGATATGCAATTTCTCCACAGCTAGACCTGCTACATGCTCCTTACTTCTTGAAGCAGATGTTTTTGCTTTTGGAATCCTTCTCTTTGAATTACTTTCTGGTAGAAAAGGCATGGAAGCAAACGAAAAGGGTGAGATTGTTTGGAAGGAAATCAGAGGAGTTCTGGAAACTGGGAAGGACATAGAGGAGGGGCTAGCTCTGTGGATCGATAAGAGCTTAGAAAGCTTCTACCCCATAGGAGGAGCTCTCATCTTGGCAAACTTAGCCGCGGTTTGCACAGCGGAGAAATCTTCAGCTAGGCCAAGTATGACAGAGATAGTGTTCAACCTCTCATTTCTTACTCAATCAACTTCTGAGATGGATGAAAGGTCTTGGGCAGAACCAGAAGAATCTTTGCGACATGTCAGTCCAGTTGTAGGTCGTTAAGTTCTGCACAGTCTAGTTATTAATCGTCTAGTTTGGCATATATCATTTTGCAGTTAGTTCTGTAGGCCTTTTTTCACATGTGTGTTTTGTAGCTAGTATCTCATTTTCTTTTTCCCCCTTTAGCAAGTGCTATTGAATCGATAACATGTAAATACACATACAGGTGTTTTATGTAGTCTGTACATGTGCAAAATTGAATGTATAGTAAGGCAGTTACATCTTTTGTGCCTTTGTGGCTTTGCTCTTCTGCAAGCAACCCAAAAAATGAGAGGAGAGCAAAAAAGATCAAGGGATCCATCTTATAGAACAAAAACTGTTCAAGATGTTTAATATCAAACAGGTTTGTCATTTCATCTCGATGGGTATTGTTTTTATTAAACGTCATACACAACCAAAGAATCTTTGTTGCCTCACAATTTTCCCTCCAGTAGATTGGGTGTAGAACAAATAAGCTCTTAAAGAAGGCTAAACCATGGACTATCATTTTTGCAGAATACACATTACAAAGACAAAAACATTGAACTAGAATTGTAGGGGTTGATCCAAAAGGACAAACCCTCCAAAAATAGGCGTATGCCACTGTGAGTGACGAGCACACGGTATTCTTTAGTAAAAGGCGAAAGAATAGTTCGCTTTGTGCTCATCACATGGCTGCGTGCCTATACACTACTGGGACGGCTCTTTATTATACAAGTGCAAGCTGGTCTGTTTCTTTGGTTTTCCGGTGTGGGTGGCTTAATCCTTGTGGAAGTGCTACTTGCTCTTCAGTCTTCACATCATTTTGCCCTGATTTGTGCCGTAGATTTTAAGGTACATCTGTGTTAATGATATCCTATTGGCAATTAGTAAAAACTAAAATGCAAATACTACTTATTTAATGATATAAAGCATCTTTTTATGATGAAAAATTCTATAAACCAGTATTTATTTATCTAGTTGTAAATGAACTCTTCGTGACAGTTGTTGATATCCAATTAGCCAGTTGACGTACATCAATTTTACTTTCGCGACTAAATCTAATGATTTAAACACACTTCAAAGGAAACTACAAAATTTGTATTCACATTGAACATCTGATAATTGTACATGAATGATAATTGTTCATCTGATAGTTGTACATCAAAATTCCACTGAACATCTATTTTTCTTCTTCTTTCGCCGCGTCACAAAAATTATCCTTAGATGAAATTGCATCAAAGTTAAGCAGAATAAATGAACAATTCATCTACAGTGCAGTGCATCTGTTGTATCAAATATCCATTCCGAGGCACCAGCATCCACGCATGGAGAACAAGGTTGATGGCCTGGATAATCAGATCAGAATCCAGATAACCTTGGTGACCAGACAGTATCCAAATGACCCCAGCGGTGTTGCTCCTATTCTTGCTTGGCTTTGGTGGTGTGGCATTTGGGGAGGGCATACTGAAATCTAAGTATCCTAGGTTTGTTATAAATGTCGTTAAAATATCTTTCCTCTTCAGAGGTGTCATGTTCCTGGCCTAATTCCTTACAATTATTTTCAGTTTGCTATTCTTTTCTTCGTATCATATCATACAAGCATCCAAGATATCTCATTGGAAGCACTATTTTGATTCTTATACACATAATCAAAATTCTACAGTGGTCATCTTGACGAAATCTTGGAAGAGTTTTTGCAACTTTCAGTGTTGAAACAAGAGAGAAATATCTAATCCTTCAACACCAGTTGAGATTTGCAAAAACTTTAAAAACTATGATTGTGGGGACTGCGCGAACGCAAGTCCCCCTGTCACAAATTATGATGTAGGCTCCACCACTTGGGTAGACCTTAGGCGAGCACCCCTCCAAAGTGCAATGGAGGTCACTCACCTAGGCCATAGGCCTTCTTGATCACCCATTGACCCCATCCAGGTAAGTGAGTACAAAGGCTGGCAGCAACTCCATCTTAATAGCCCGGGAGAAATATTTGTAAACCTATTACATCGATGTGGGAGTATCTCAGCTTCGCCAAAACCTAGCATTCAAAACCATAGTTTTTCCTTTGTTTTTGCTTGGAATTTTATGCCATCTGATTTTGCTAGTGTAAATTGTATTTCAGTTTGCACATGTTTCAGTAAACTTTTAATGGTTCTCTGCTACCTTTTTATTAATTTTAAAATTGCATGCATTCAATCACATAGATTTGGCACTTCTTTTAAATAGTACTAAAACTTTAACTTAAACTTTGTAGGAAACATACAAACGATACATCCTCTTCCAAATATGACCGAACGCCACTTTCGATTGCCAGCACACAGCTTTCTTTAGTCAAACACAAAAGAATAGTTCGCTTTGTGCTTTTAGCCCCCAATGGCTCAATTTCTGTTACAGATACGCACTATTAATGAATGAATTTGTAACAAAAATTGAGCATTCAAATTACAAAAAAAAACACACAAGAATGACTTTCTATTGTTTCTGCAAGAAAACTAGCTAAACAAAGACCAAGCTTCCATTCATATTTTTCATAGTTGTTGTCGGGGTGATGAGTGGATAATGTGGAGTTGGAAGATGTGTTTCCTTTTATCGTGTTAATGAGCATAGGACTTTATGTGGAACACATTTTCACTAGTTGCATAAGTAGATCTGAAAGTTGCGGTTTCTTTCTTGTTCTTGATCTTTGTATGTCTGGTAGACTAAGACTAAAGAAAGATGAGTTCACCCCGGCCAGGAAACCATGAGAGACCAAAAAATGAGGCCATAGAAGGATTAAAAAAAAAAGGAATTTAGGAAACTAGCCAACATTATAAAAAAAATTTGGACCATTTCTCGATTTGTGCGTGTCATCCTTGCGTAGAAGCTCTGGGAAATCATATTTGTCGATGTGGGAACTGTCCGTTGATGCATTTTCAAGTTGAATGAAGTTTCGTTTTAGATCAAAAGGCGTTCTAAATTTCCATCATTGTTGTCATAACTTATTTCAATATGCATACATCACTCATGAAAATATTAAGAACTAGATTTGGTGGGGTGAGCCAGGCCAAAGCTTTAGTGCAACGCTTAGGCGACTCGCGAAGCCCCCAATAGCAAGCTATTGTGACAGGACCTCCCCCTCAAAAAATAAATTTAATATCGTGTGAGCCAATGGCCCACATATCAGATATTAAACTGATAAGAACAGATACTACACTTGATCTTAGCCAAAAGGCCGAGAAAGGTATGCTTTTAACCATGGGTGAGAACGGATTATATACAAAACTGTCATCAGGAAACTCGCTATGCTTTCGATGCGGGACAAAAACATCTCACTTAGAAAACAAAGCTTCATAGCTGAATACAGATACTGAGGTATCTACATCATTAAACAGTACCGATAACTAAAATGATCATACATAGTAAGACTTCCAGATCATTTGCATTACCAAATTGAAGGGCTCTCTGTCAGAAGATTAGAGCACAATTAACAGTAATGGACATTTTCTATAATCATTTTCATTAAAACATACAATCAAAGTGTCAAGATATCTTCTCATTTACATCATAACAATGTAAAAACAGCTTAATCAAAAGAAAGGGTAAGCCTGGCTAAAAGGACTTCGGCACTTTTCCTGATGTAGGAACCTTGTGCACCCTTTATTCTATAATCTAAGATTATCAACATGATCAAAGCAACTGAAAGAAAGTAATTAAAGAACATTACAAAAATGATAATGTCAGGCACTAGGGTATTTGATCATCTTGTGCAAAATCAAGGTCCTTGCCATTCCAACATCCCGGCTACACTTATCAGCATAATGGCTCAAATCCTCAATCGTTTGCATAAATGCGCCCAACTCTGTCTTGATCTCATCGATCGCCAATTCCACAGCCTCTCCTTCTCCAAGTGCAAAATCAGCATTATGCAACAATGACTCCATTTTAATCTCCAATTTCTCAACAAGCACCCGAATGTTGTCTAAATCCTTAATAACTATAAAACTCCCAAACTCCATTGAACCAACAAGCCCCTTCTTTTCTTGCACTTCATTTTCATACTTCTTCCAAATCGAATTCACCCACTTCCCCATTGACCCCAATGGCAATGCAGCTGCAGCCGCCAATGCTGCCAACACCGGTGGAGCAGCAATTGCAACCGCCACCACAGAACATATCAAAACAGTAGTAAAAGTAGCCACAAACAGCACATTCGACAACTTCCTCCATTTCTTCATCGACTTCAACTTCTTATCAAGTTTACCCTTCTCAACTTGCAATCTCCTCAACATCGCAATCTGTTTCGTATAAATAGACTCAAACAACACAAAGAATTCATCCCCAAAAGGATCCCCACCCAACTTCAACTTCTCAAATTCTTGCAAAGTGAGTGGAAATTCCTTAGAACCTTCTCTCTTTTCCTCATCAAATTGTCGAATAGCAACATTGAGATTAAATTGACTCTCACGGGCACGCTTTAAGCAACTATTAAGTGCATTACAGAAATTCAATGTCTCAATACTATTCTTGAAATAATCATCAACTAAATTAAACAATTCTTGATTTTTCCAAATATCTTTTTTGCATTCCAAGATAACGCTTACTACATCTTGGTCCATTTCAAGTAAACTCTTGGTAACTTCAAGTAGAGAATCCAGGGAAACTGATTGGACATCAAAGCTGCCGCTGCCGGAGAGGCTGTTGAGAAGGGTGGTGGTGCGGTGGTGCACGGAGGAGTCAAATGATCGGAGCTCAGGATCAAGTCTACAAGCAGCCTCATAGGAAGCTGGATCAGGAAGAATAGTGGAGGTTGACTCAGGTGAGTTGACGGCAGAATTCTTGGTAAGAACACAGCCCATGTGTGTTTATGAAGATTTGAGTTGATAAATTTAGCAAAAAAAAAAAAAGAAGATTTGAGTTGATAATTTAGATAAAGATTGAAACTTTATTGGTGGGGTTGTGTTGGATTTCCAAAGAAATGGTGAGATTTTTGAGCTCACCGGGAGAGTGAGGGGTAAAAGTGGAAGACGAGAAAGAATGTTGTGGGAGTTGATGTTTGATGTTTGTTAGTATAAGTTGAACTGGTCCAACTGGGCAACAAAGAATAGTCAGCTTAGCATGCTGTTAAATGACTGAAATGTCCTGGGTGATCGTGTGAGAAGTTGACTGACTGGTTTGTCAAGTACTCGGAATGAAGATATATCGACCTCTTTATATTTCATTTAATTTTATATAATTTTTTTAACGATCAATACTTACTTTAATGTGTGTTTCAAAAAAAAAGATACGTACTTTAATGTGAATATATGGTCTTCTTCTCCCTCCCTCCCCTCTATTTCTTTACACTTTTCTTTTTGGGATGTCCCATCCAATTCTTTACATTTCAAAACTTACCTAAAATGATCAATGGTCCCACCACTTCTTCACTTTTCTTTCTTTTTCACACTACTTTTACTCCACTATCTTCTTTTTATACATTAAAAATCAATGGGTCCCACCACTTCAACCACTTTTTCTTCTCTTTTCCACTACTTTATACATATTTCTTAACCTCCGTGCCCAACCCAGACGATAACAAATGGGAGACGGAGGGAGTATAATTTATATTTGATTTTTCTTCTTTTATTAAAAAAAATTTTAAAAATTAGTCTATAATTTAATGAATTTTTAAAATACGTTTCAAGTTCCTGTGTCCATAATTTTCATATTTACGTCATTAATTATAGCCTTATGAGCTTTTTTTCTAAGATATTATGAAGGTGAGCCAGAGTCGAACCCGGACATTTGTTTTAAGATATTATCAAGGTGAGCCAGAATCGAACTCAGGACTTGGGACGAAGAGGATAATCTCTTAACCACTGAGTATCCGACCGTGCTCAATTATCACATTATTTATATTGAATAACTTTATGACAAATAATGTATGATGGGTGCGGATTCTCACTGCTGGACTGCTTACTGCCCTTGTGGTTGGTTCCCTGGAAGGCCCATTTTCGAATAGACTGGACATTTGAGGGAAATACGAATACGATCAACAGTGTCCCGTTACTCTGGATTCTCGTTTTTCTGTTGTCTTGACAGGGCCGGTTTTTGAGGCGTGCAAGGTGGACGACGGCACAGGGCCCCAAAATGATAGGGGCCCCAAAATTATAGGGGCCTCAAAATTTAGAAATCAATGTTTTATTTAATAAAATTAAATTTTGAAAATGAATTTGAAAATTAAAAATTATATATTTATTTTAATTCTGTTTATTTATAGATAAATAATTACATAAATCTAATAGATTAGTTTATTATGTCTATTTGCATTTTAAATCTTTTATGTTGTATCTTTACTTTTTATATAATAATTTCTCTTTTATTAAATGTTTTCATAATGTTTTTTACATATGATATTTTTTCATATGTACTATAAATTTCATTCTTTTCAATGACATATAGATATATCTCATATAAATTCATATTAATTTTGTTTAAAATATTAAAATTACTATTATTTAATAACATTATTTATCTTATTTTAAGTGACATGTTTTAATTTTATAAAAAAATAATATTTTTATTATTTATTTATTTTTATAATATACATATTTTTTATTATTATTTGAGGCCTAATTCATATTATAGCACAGGGCCCCAAAATTCTCCCGGCCCTGTGTCTTGACATTTATATATGATCTTTCGACAAAGATGAGAGTTTCAGAAGAGGACTGGCCAGTAAAAGTGGGCTATCAAGTTATGGGCTATCAAGTTCGGAAAACAAGTTCGCCCGTTTTGCTGTTCAGCTGAAGTGGCACAGGCAAACCCGAGTCCTTCAAAATTTCAAATATATATATTTGGAGTTTTCGTGTACACAAAAAGGTTGCAGAAAAAGAATATTAGAGAATGAGTTGATATACAGAATGAGTTGTTAGGATGAGTTTATATTACAGTCTGCCACTACCTTGTGATGTATTTAGATTTCAAAAAGGGAGAATACTTTTTGACTAAATAATGAAAAATATTATTTATTATTTTATAAAATAAAAAGTTATTTTTTTAAATATATTAAATATACTTTCAAATGTCATAATAAAATTTTACAAGAAACTTAAATATTATGATGCATGTCAAACATGTAATTGTTAAAGTTCAACTTAGAAATTATATTATAAGAAAATTGTTAATATAGTAATAAAAAAATAGTATATTATTAAACATCTAAGATATCCACACATATTTCGTTTATATTTTTTATTTTAACAAGTTTATACACTCGTAGAAATTAATTAAGTTATAGAACTATACATATATCTGAACTGCATTTTTTTTATTTTTTTTTGTCAGGGATATCCGAACTACAAATTAAATTATAGTATTATACATATATCCGAACTGCAAATTAAATTAGCTTAAAAAACTAGTGAATAAAGCCGCGCTTCGCGGCGGCGTTATGAATTTCTTATAAATTTAGACAAAAACTTGTTTTAGCTATTTTCCCGTCAAACATAATACTAATTAGAAAAATTATTATTATTTAAATAAAAATTAATTTGGGCCGCCCTCCTCCAAAACACAATACTAATAAAGAATCTTTTTTTATAAATTTTGACACGAATTAATACTATAATTGCATAAAAGTTATTTTGAGTCGTGTTCCCGTTAAACATATCATTAATAAAAAAAATATTATAATTAATATAAAAATTTGTTTAAGTGGCCCTCCTGTCAAACACAATACTGATAAAAAAATTGTTTGACCCGCCCTCCTATCAAAGACAATATTAATCAATAATTATTATAATTATGATAAAATTAAATATATGTAGATAAAAATTAGTTTGAGCCACTCACTTGTCAAACACAATGCTGATAACAAACCATTATAATATAGATATTAGTTTGAGTCGTCCTACCGTCAAACACAATACTTATAAAAATTATTATAACTAGTAATTTTTGCCCGCTACGCATGGGCGACACTATCTATTTTTTTATATTTATAAAATGATTGAATATTAATTGAACTTTAATATAAAATGTTAAATAGTAATTTTTTTTAGCATTTTAAAGAGCTTTGTAATAATATTAAATATATTGGTTCATCTAATAATGTTAAGTATTTAATAATGAAGTTATGTTTTATTTTTTTTATTTAACCGCTTGTTCCTGATTAAATCCTTTTAAAGTTGCTGACCTCATAAATAATTTAAAATGAAGTTCCTGATTAATTTTTTTTATTTCAGGTATACATTATTTTTATTCATTAAATCAAACCAAACCAAATAAACCCGGTATATTACGCTTAGAGTAGGGTCTGGGAGGGTAAAATGTACGCAGATCATGCTCGTATTCATTTAGTACTGGAGACTGTTTCCGTGAGACACCCTGCTTAATGCAATACGTGTGAAATATAAGTAGAGGGTACCATGACTCATGATTTCTAAAACATGGGTATCACCTCTATGAGCAATGCATCTATCCATAAATTATCAGAGCCGTTGGGTCAAAGCATAACGTCAAAAAAACCAAAACTTCTTCGCCGCTAATTCATCTATCAATAAATAATCTGAGCCTTGTCCTAAAAGCATAACACCTGAACATACAATTCATTTCACATCTCAATCGAACATATTTTGGAAAATTAGGTTTTATTTTACGATAAACATAAGAAACTACATTTTTTACATTTTGTTTGTGGACGTCAATCTAAATTGTATATTGTATATGATTCAAAAACACTACTATAAAAGAAATCTCACGTTACTTTAATCAACTTTTTTTGTTCTATCAATTCTTATTATTATGAACCTCAGTATACACAATTTTTACTTTTAACACTTCTTTGTGCATTTTTTCTAAAAGTCAAAGTCCTTCATAAAATAAAAAAAAGACATGATTGAACCAAAAAAACCTATTCACTTATTACATTTTTCATAATTCTAGGTATACAATCATTTTCCATTCTAACTTTACTTTTCATAATTCAACTTCACTTTAATTTTAGATATATAAATAATCTATATCAAATTCTCTGATTAGAGAAATAACATAAAAATTAAATAAGATAGTACAAAAATAACTTTTGAGTTTTGACTACAAAATTTGAGTCAAATTTATTTATTGAGTTAAATTCTCTTTGGTCAAAGAATTCAAAATTTTTAACTTTACACTCCGAGACACATGCTCATACATTTGGAGACTTGGAGTCAGTTTTTCTGTCAGAAAGCTTAAATCTTCTATATCAGGCTTCTAGCATTCCGTTGTGAGATGGCTTTAACTTGGACAAATTAAGATCTTGAAATTAATACTTGCACTTCCCTGAGACATAGCCTTTAATGGAAAATACAACACATAAACACAAAGAGATTATACAGAATCAATAAATAACAAATAACAAATAGATGTGTGATGTGCATATTAAACTGAGCGTAGTATGAATTGAGTCAATTCAATATAATTAAAAATCATATGCCAGGACATTCACGAAATAGATCATTGCCTTGTGGGTTTTATGCAGATTGTTACAGAGACCACTTTATCTGTTTGTAGTTGCATTTGTAGTACTTGGAGGAGTAATCATAGCTTCTCCGTATGGCTTTCCAGTGTTGCGACTAACCGGCTCAGTGTACCATGTCTACATTGTTGAGTTTTTTTCGGTTGATAGGCGATAAGGAGTTGGAATATACGGAAACGGGGCTGTTGCTAATTTTCTTTGTTGTAGTATGAGAAGAACAAACCATCTGTTCCGATAAATGAAACTTGTGAAAGGTATGGAATAGTCGAAAATGCTTGAACCAGCAGAGGTGCCACCTGCATTCAGAATGAACTCACAAAGATTAGCCAAAAAATTCTCAATTAAGCTATGCTGCCATTTGCTTAAGTTTATTAGTAAGATATCAGTTGTGTATATATAACTGTGATGCAAATTCAAAGTAGTTTAATATTATTTAGGAGCATAATGTTCTAGTTCTACTGTTGTCTGTTGTAACCTTGACTCCTTTGCTGCAGTCATTAGTAAGTGTGTACATTTGTCATTTTAGCCACTTCTTGGTAGAGGTTTTGTTTACTGATGTGCTTATATAACTACATAATTCAGAATATTCCACAACAAAAAAGAAAGATATACTAATTGTACAGTATCATATTTGACAGCAGTCCGTACTCCGTAGCTTGCAGCTCTTTCAAATACCTCATTTTCTGCATATTAAATAGACATAGATTACCAGCACCAAAAGTCCCCCAGATCTTCACGGAAACACCTAGGACTGCAAAAATATTAAGAATACCTAGATTACCTAATTGATTCAATTAATGCCAGACCCGTATTTTTTAAATCACGCTTGATCGCGGCCAAATCATCTAATTTGAGGAAACATGCAAATTAAACAGACTAAATACAGAGATTAAAGTTGAAGGTTTTCATCCACAAAGTAAAAGACTTGTAATTAAAGCTTCAGCAAATCAACGATAACAAATAACACATCTTTTATTTAGCTGTAGCACTTCTGCTTAGTTAATAACACGAATTCTTGTCATGTTATCAGACATAGAAGAGATGAAGCATGTTGACTAACATGAAATCGTATAAATTTACAATTGTAGAAGCATTAACAATATTTGAAATTATGCAGAAGCCTTACCCTGCCCTCGGGACTTTTCTTCATCCTTTTAAGAACCCTTTCAAAAGCAAGCAGCTATCAGATCACTGAGTTCGCCTTGATGAAGAGAAAAGGCATAAGGGAATGAGACCAAATGTAAATTATATAAGAAATAATTGGTGACTTATCCAACAACCTATTTTACATACCAGTGTGTAATATCAGGTGAAAGCTTGTATATAACTTTTCTTGTATAAAAACAATTTGTTCCCCCATACGTTGGCCCTTGAATTTCTTCCAGTCCATGCCCTATAAACTATACAGTTTATGCAAAAATATCTAATAATTTAAGTCAAGGAGAAGGCATGTGTGTATGAGAGAGCTTATATTCTTGTAATTGACCATAATGCAAATAATGCAAAAAAGAATATAATAAATAAAGGATCCAAGTTTCCGATCACTAAGAACTCCCGCCCACCCTCACACACATAAATGAAACACAGGGACTTAAATCCAAACAAATAGATAAAACGTCATATTTAAAACTCTTCATAAAATTCAGCCACTTTGGTTACGTAGCCCAATAAACAATCTCATTGATAAGACAAACACGTAGAACTGTATCTATCTGGTACTAAATTACATAAATTCATATGCAATAACAACATGGCTATACTCATCCATACAGAGTCACCTATCAGTTAAATGACTCAAATGTAAGCAATCTGGAAAGCAAACGACCTGTTTTTACTTGATTTGGAGCAATAAATGTCTTGAACACTGGGATTCGATCAGCAGAATCTAAAAAATACCAAGTAAATAACATGCACAGACTATCTTCCACTTAATTAGAAAAAAATAGCAAGATAGTCATCGCCAGTGTCCTCACCTGGGCTCTGTGGTAGGTATTCGATTCCAATATCTCCTATCATCAATCCCGGTGATCGCCAACCCATATGAAGATATCAGCAAACAAATCTTTCCTGACCTCTTATCTAACAAAGCTTTCTGCACAGGACCAAAATCACCGTCATCAGTACCTTATCGAAAGTGGATAATTATACAAATATAATTTTTTAAGTTTAGCTTCAAAACACATATTAGTTTTCATATATCGACATCAGGCCAGACTATGTAATAAAACACCAAAAACTAATAAAGTATGCTACTGGCAGATCTGATTTACCCACACACACATAAAGATTCATCCTTTAGTATTCACAAAATGAAGAACCAAGATCAAAATATGTTAAATTCAACAAAGGGTACTTCTAAATTATATAAAGATCAAACCAGTTCATGTATGCATCAAGAGTCAAAAACAATAATCAAACATGATTTTTGCAAACCCACATGTAAAGTTCCAGTATTCAGGAATCTCAAATTAAGCAAAACCCCAGTTCAATATAAACTAAATTCAACAAAGGGTGACAAAAAAGATATAAAGATCGAACCTTAGTGCCTCTCAAAAGAATTAGGCCTACAAAGATATAAAGATCGAATCTTAGTGCCTCTCAAGATTTATTATTTAAGGGATACTTGGTGACGGGTGTTTACCTGATTATTCGCACAAAATACTGAAGTTCAAACACACATATACTGCCAGATTTTTCACCAGTACAAAGTGGTGCAATTTCATAAATGTTGTGATAAAGTAGGACCTAAACCGCAACAACTGACATAGACTAATATATAGTTCAATTCTTGTAGAACAAAATAAATAACCTTTTACACAGGACAGACTTAACCTGGCAAACTGGCAGACAATGTTGTAAGTATAACATTCAGAATGAATAAAAAATGGCTGAACATATCTATTTCCGATTTAAAATATCATGAATCAAATATGTAACTATCTTGTGACAAACATTTTAGAGCAACCGTAACAGAATAACCAATAATGATGTCAAAAATGCATCTCACGTAGTCTTTAACATTGTAATAATTAATCTGCAATGCTAAAACTTATCTCACTTATAAACAAAGACCTTTAAAGAACTGAAGATGTATTAATCAAGCAGAATTAGAGTAGCAATGATTGTAATTTGCAAAACTATTGAAATACTTCATTATTTTACATAGAACTGCATTCCACGTGTTATAAAAAGGCTATGGTGTAGGCATTGGAAGTACAATGAACTATATATATAAAAAGTTGTGAATATATTCACCACAATTGTGTAACTAATTTTTGGTGAAGAGTGATTAGTATACGGGCTATCAAAGGCCCCTAAGCATCATTTGATGTAATGAATAGCGAACCACTAACATGCTTGCTTGCTGCACATATTTCATAAAACTGCTTTCTAGAAATCTTAAACGGCTCCTAAAAAGTTCTATAGTGCTATATATAATTTAATTCTCTAATTTCAAAAGTACTCCCCATTTGATCTGCCAAATCATGTGTCCACCACTTTGTCTAGAAGCAGATAGCCAAATACACACACATACATTGTATCCATCCAAAATCGAAGCCTATTTTGCTTATATTCATATTCCAATGTACACACATTGCACCCAGGAAAAATTGACGTCATTATTGGCAAGACACAAATTAAAACAGCCTATGTAGGTATTGAATTTAAGTGGTTAAAAATTATGCATATATTTGTTAATACACTATATTACTCACAAATAGTGTGTTTATCTAAACTCGTGCATTGTCAAATCTACTGATTTGCTACAAATCAGAATGATATAGGGAGATTTTTTTGGACTACCTTGATTTAAAGGCACAGATTTGCAGAAGACCTTGATATTTTCCTTGAACGTGATCACTTCGCAATAATTTGAGTTGCTTAGTTTCTTTTGTAGCACTTTTCAGGTCACTTCTTCAAGAATTCACGTTTCTCAGAGCAATTTTCTTTCAGATTTTCTTGTTCCAAGCCAAATAACTAACAAAGAATAAATTTAATCAGTCATGATGGTGTAGGTCTGGACCAAGCTAAACCTGTTCACAGAGACATCACAATGTACAGATACTCTCTCAGAATCCACAAATTAAGAAACTGTTTAAAACATAAGAACACACAGCACATCATTGTCAGAAATGCACGTATTTTCTTACATTTAGCAAATTAAAATTAATAACTGAAATGTAGGTACCTTTTCAGCCTTTCTGTTGACTTGGTCAATTTCTAGGTTCACCACCAGCTACAACTTGAGTTTTATGACCACAAGAATTCGGAAGTTGCACCAGAATATCCTAGATAAAAACTTCTTCAAGTCTTATTTTGCTCAGATATTCATTGGACACTGAATATATCATCTAATTAATGATATCATACCCTCTGTCAAAATCGACCAATGAATTTCATGGGTGGCCGCATAATAAGATCGACAACCTGCAACACGATAATAAGCTGCAACACGGTAATAAGCAAACAAAAAGATAGTGGTGACATATTGAAACTGACAAATTTAATGGCCAATTATTTAAATGAATATGAATATGAATTGAACTATCAGTAAATCAGTAATTGCCAGTATATTACAAATATATAACAAATATAATGCCGTATAACAGTGATTACATAATTGTAACAGAGGTTCAAAACAAAATTTAAGTAGTTGCATATCCCCCACTTTGAAATATTATCAAACATGTTATGTGCATTCATTCACTTCCATTATATCAACTCTATTGACGAAACCTAATTAAACCCGAGATTAAAAACGAAAGCTAGATAGGAAAGTGAAAGAAAAAGAGAAACCTGAGATCAGAAGCGTCAAGAATGACATGATAAATAGTACCAATGTGACCCTTCTTATCCATTCTGCCTAAATCACAACAAACAAACATCAAATACATAAAATGCAAGTCCCGAAACATCGACAAACAATAAAAACTAACAAAATAAACATACATAGGTTAGTAATTGACAGTGAGATTAGTGATGAAGAGAGAGAAGAGAGAGATTCATATTTGAAATTTGAATCGTGTGTGAATGTGGTAATAAAGCAGATGGAGAGAGTGGATGCAACTGCTAAAATTATTGTAGATTTTGATTTCACTTGAGATTCAAATTTGAACTGAGATGAAGGATATAAAAGGCAATAAGAGTAAGAAATGGGAAGAATGCAGCTGCTTTTTCTTTTGTATGTTTTCCGGAAAGGGGTGTACACGGGAGTAAGAGCCGTGCACAGTCAAATATGTTGAATGAGTCAATCAACAGCACAAGTTTTGAAGTGAATTGAATGGCATTTTTGTGTAATTATATATGAAGTCTTGGGGCAGGGGGTGTAAAAAGTGCATGTAAAAAGTTTCAAGATTTATTATTTAGAGGATTATGATAAAGTTAAAGATTATAATTGGATAAAAATTATTTTAGTTGTGGTCCCGTTTTAATAAAAAAATATATTATAACTTAGATAAAAAATTTATTTTAGAATACTAATAGAAAATTTATTATTATTTAGATAAAAATTAATTTGAGCCGTCCTCCCTTCAAATACAATACTAATCAAAAATTATTTACATTATGATTATCAAAAATAGATTGGACAAGGTTCTTCTGCAAAATATCTGCCATAACTCAACTAAAACAGATAAAGATAAAATTAGATGGGGCTGACTTCTTCCACTTCATAACGTGCATGCATGCGTCCTCGAATGTAACTTACGAAATAATGGAACAAAATACTCCCTCAGTACCTGTTTACATTGATGGGACCGGGCTTCGATTTGAATGCTCTCATAAAATATAGTTTTATGAATTATTTTAAATTTTTTTTTTGAATAAATGTTTGATGATTATATTTTTATAAAAAAAATATAAAAAATAAATTATAAAACTATATTTTATATGCGCATTAAAGTGCATGTCAATAAAAGTAAAAAAAACCGTTAAAAAATGAGAGGCACAGAGGGAAGTATATACTACGAGCAACATAGACTAGCAAGTGAACATATCTGTCTCGTGACCATCACGTGTGAAGCTTGCCCAGTATGTTTTGCTGTCCAACTTGAGCACAATTGTCCAAAGTGCAGGGGGCTCCGCGTTTGCAAAATGGTCTGAACTTGCAGGATAATAAATTCTCCATTGTCTCCTGTTGATGTAACCTCCTCCTTTTTAGTATTTGTGTTTATAAACAATCAAATATTACTCTTGCTAATTCTTAATAAACAAAGATTGATTAAACATTTATGAATGATAGCATTGTTATATTTTCACAGTTGCAGGCACTCCTCAACAGTAGAGGGACTACAGTAAAAGCGTTCGAATTTACATTGTTTAAAATATACTGCAAACAGTTAAATTTGTGTATAACTGCCGGATAAATAGTGGTGCAGTGAATTTTTCTCATGAGTATGGCAGGGGTGAAGTTTGACTAACTATATAAATTTATTTATGTACTGCACTTTCCCACTGCTGCAAACTTTAACATATATTTGACCAATCCATCAGCTGGGTTGATAGGGACCGCCGTGTATGTATTCAGTTATAAATTTATCTGTACGTTCATGGAATCATGCTTGAATGACCATAGAGAGGCGAGATGTGAGTCTGGACTCTGGAAGACATGAAGAAACCAAGCTAAATCATGTGATGGTTCGATGTAAAGAGTGAGGAACTAGTGAAATGCAGGAAAGGAAGTGGCAAAAGAAGCAACATCTAAATGTTTTCACTTCTTTTAAAATTCTGCTCGCCAAGTCCCATATTAACATGATAACATTCGGATTAAGTATTCGAGACGTATATTAAATTTTTATAATATATAATTAGAACAAAGTTCCATGTAATCCGTACCGTAGACCATGTATGTTCTGCAACTATAGAATGACATAAAAACATCGTAAAATGTGTTATTTTGCAAATCATGTTCTATAAACATCATTATTTTGTTAAAAATTTTGACAATCCTAAACATTTTACAAGTTAAATAGTGAAAAACACATTATTCTGCAAAACATGTTAAGCTCATATTTACATATTACAGAACATATGTGTTCTACTTGTCGAACATAAATGATTTTCAATATTTCTTATGAAATAGTGATCTTTATTGAATGTATTTCACAAAATAACAAGTTTCATACATTTTGCAATGTTTTTATGCCATTCTATAGTTGCAGAACATAAGTGGTCTACGTACTACAGTAAATATGTGGACTACATGGAACTTAACTTATCTTAATATTTGTTTTTTCAGAATAAATAAAATTAAAAAATTAAAAAATAAATTATGAAATCATATTTTATATATATCTTAAATACGTACTCCCTCCGCCCCGGTGAGTAGTGTACATATGGGGAGTGGCACGGAGATTAAGAAAAAATGTAATTTAGTGATGAAAAGTAAGAAAAGTAGGTGAAGTTGTGGGACCAATTAATATTTAATGTGTAAAATGAGCGTGTTGTGAGTAAAGTGGTAATACCTAGTAACATTTAAGGTATAAAGTGAGTGCAGTGGAAGAAAGTAGTGAGTGTAGTTAAATTTTTATATTATAAAAATTTATTTAGTATGTATACAAGTGATGGGACGTCCGAAAAAAAACTGTATACAATTCAATGGATGAGACCGGGAGTATCAAGGAGTGATTTAATTTTTTGGTTAAAACCCTGAACAAGACTGAGGGAGCGTGTCACTGTATGGTAGGGCTGATTATTCACCAGAACCCAAACCAAAATACCTAATAAAGACAAAAATTATAATTGAATTAAAAATCAGAATAATTTGGGTTAGTTAACGAACAGAATTTAATAATTCAGTTAACATCAAATACTTAAAAAAAACTAAAATTTTAAATTGGTAGAAAATTATAGTGGGAAAGACAAAATTAAAAATGACAAAATTTTGTTAAAATTAAGTTTCACCCATTTACTAATTAGTTAACATTCATAAACCAAGTTAACAATTATATTAAGACCACGATTTTGTAATTCACAGCCCTTACTTGAAAATCAGTTACTTTAAAAATTATAAAACATCATTGCATGAAGTATTAAATTTAAATATTACAAATAATCAGTCATTATTACAGTTATTAAAATGAACTTAAATTATGTTTCTGTAAATATTTTATTTGCATAATATAAATATTAACAAATAATATATTTCAGTTATTCAGATTTCTCGATCAATTCAGTAAAATTCAGAAAACCGAAATACTGAAATAAAAAATTCCCTATATATAGTAACAGACATGATCTGAATTGGTACTGCGAGTAATTGAGTGAAATAGAATTAACTGGTTCTTTTTATATCCATAAACAATACTCCCTTCGTCCCAAAATGTATGACTTTCACGGAGATTATGAAAAAGGCGGTAACTTTAGTTGAAAAGTTTGTAAGGTGGTGGAACCTATCAATATTTAATAATAGATTTGAGATAGTGGAGGAAAGTAGTGGGTGTAATAGTGTTTATATTATTATATAATGTAGATAGTGGAAGAAAGTAGTGGGTGTTAGGCCTGTCAATGGAGCGGAGCTCCGACCCGATCCGATCCGATCCGGGGCCTTTTTAACGGATATGGATTCATCGGAAAAAATCCGATCCGAAATTTGATCCGATAAGAAACATCCGATTATAAATGGAGCGAATATGGATTTAAGGTGATCTGATCCGTTAATGACCCGATCCGGTAGAATATATAAATAAATATGTAAATATATATATAAATAATAAATATAAATAAATAAATATATTATATTTTTTTAGTTGCAGTAGTTATTTTTAGTTATAGTAGTCCCCGGATATTATTTATGTGAGTCGTGGGTTGTGGTTGTGTTTGATTATTAACTAGTTTGAATGAGTTGTAAAGTTATAACAAATAGTATTGGTATGTTGAAAATTCTATTATTTTGTGTATTTTGCCTCTTAATTTGTGATTTTTAATAGAATAAAAATGTAAGAAGCTATTTCGATCACGGCGTCTCATTTCATCTTGTCCTTCCTTTAAGAATCACTGACATGATTTTTTTAAAAAATAATTTTTAAATCTAAGTAAAAAAAACTAAATGGATCCGGATATCCGATCCGTGATCCTAATGGATCCGGATATGGATCGGCATGTAAAAAATCCGATCCAGATCCGATAAAATAAATGGATATGGATATGGATATGGATTTAGGCTGATCCGATCCGAACCCGATCCATTGACAAGCCTAGTGGGTGTAATAGTGTAAAATAGTGTTTAAGTATGATAGGTTCATTATTTTTGAGACGTCAAAAAAGAATAAGGGTCATATAAGAGACAGAGAGAATAAGTTAATTAACAATTGAACTCCATTATAACCCTAAAATGCAATCATAATTCATTTGTCGCCTCGTTCCAACACATGGGGCCAACCACACAGACAACACATCTCATATGGTTGACACTTGTCCTGGGACACAGAAACTTCATAACTTCACACTTTTGATAATATATTGATGTAATAGCACGGCTGGAGAGCCGGAGAGGTGTTAGTCAAAATATTTCATCTCTCTCAGTCTCAGTCTCTCTCTGGTAGGCCATAAAAGAGTAAGATTCTTCTCTCCACGGATATGGCCGACCAGTTATTGGATAAATGATAGCACGTGCAACTAGCTTGATGGGAAGAATGAAAGTGGCAGAGATAAGAGTGAAAACAAGACACTACTATTATTGAGAGAAAGAAAGAAAGATACATTTCAGACCAGATCAGTAGGGTTAGTAAACTATAGCTTAGTTCTACCTCGCTCACTCTCAAGACGCTTCTCGCCACTCCTTAAATAAAACCCAGACGCCTTGTTCAATATATACAATCCAAACAGTCTGATCTCTCTCTCTCTCTCTCTCTCTCTCTCTCAATCTCTCTCTCTCTCTGAACAATTCACAAGCGGTTTAAATCATGAGCCAGAACGAGGGAGGAGCGGCGGTACCAGCGACGAAGAAAAGGCTACAATGCAAAGGTTTGGGAAAGTTTGTGAAACAAGAAAGAGCAAGGATCTACATTATTAGAACATGTGTTGTTACATTACTTTGTTGGCGTGACTGACTAGTTTCATTGCTTAATCTTTTATTTATTTACATGTAGACGTTCATCACTATTTGTATTTTCTAGTTAAGATTATAAAGTGTGTATCTTTTTAATTAGTTCACTCCTCACTTGATCTGCTAGTTAAGTTCGCACTTTTTTTGTTAGAAAATATATAAATCTTTCTCTTAAACTTTTATTTTTATACTTCAAAAGAGAAGAAAAAAGTAAGATAAAGCTCTCTCATAATTTACTGTATTAAAGATCCATATACTAAAGATCTTATCCAAAGTACTGTATATATTATAATAACCTGTTATAGAAATGTATAAAGACTCTTTTTCTTTTAAGATTATAAAATTAGCATAATTATTTACCGAACATTTAGGAAACTATGGCGTCTGTAAGCTACGCAGAGTTAGCTGTTATATCCGTGCGTGCACATAAGGTACGTGGACAGACTGTGATTTTGTGAATACGATTAAACGAGGGATATTATTTTTATTTTGTTGTTATGTAATAATTGTGTTCGTATCTACAAGTTGTGCACGTGCAATGAGTGCCCCCTTTAGCGGGGATAAGTAGAGTAGTCAGGATCCCACAACAGTAGTATATTTCCTGTGGACTTTTGACTATTTCAACAATTGAAAAGGAAGGGGGAAAATATTTTGCTTTCTTTTAACTAGTTATAAAAAAGGATATTTGCGGAAAATAATATCCATAAAGTATATTACTTTCAGTTAGATAATAAATTTTATTAAATAAAAGAAATTTTTCTGAAATTAATTACAAACTTATTACAGTCATATAAGACAACAAATAATAGAACATGCAAATTAATTGCGATATTCAGCGGACATATACTACAATTTATTTACATAAATTATGTGCATGTATTTACATAGGAGTAATTATCTTGTCAAGGCACTACTGTAAGAATTGACACGACTGAGCACAGTGCATAACAATCTGGATATGCTACCAAAGTGCAACGATTATCAATTTCATAAACGATTCATAGCAATGGATAACACGTATATCATTTTTATTACTAGAACCCCTTAATCGACTCCACAATTCAATCAAGTTATAAGCCATTGAGATATATAAGTTATGATAGAAACGCTACTCTTCACTCTTCAGATAATAAGAATTATTTGGGGCAAGACCCGGCTATGAAGTATTAAGGTTTACTATTTTGCAATATGGCTAGCTGCACAGCTTTAAAGAAACAGCTGGGCTTGTGAACTGTAGGATAAGATGATAAAAAAAGAAGGAAAAAAAAGGCTAGAAAGCAGATGATTCTATTATATCCTTTTAAAAGTGAAGAGTGGATGCATAACCCATACAGTAGCAGCACGACAGCAATATTAAGCTGGATTCCATGCTCCTGCAACTAGCATGGTTATGTTGGGAGCTCGGTGTGTTTGATTCAATTTCCACGAGAAAGGTAGTGACAGTACATGATTTTGCCGCACTTCATTTTGGGACAGAGATAAGGCACAAAGGCATGAGGCAGTTCAAGGTGAATGAGTTGGATTTTTTGAGGTTTTGGTACCACTTTGATGAATAGGTTTGTAAAGGCCAAGACATAGATAAGCAAGAGATGTAACGGGGAGTTTAGAGACTGAGGTTAGGGCCTTCTAATCAACAGCGAACTTCCAAATTTCATAATTTGGAACTACAATTAAAAAGATGTCTTCATGTACGAGGTGTCAGAGTAATTTATCTGTATATAGGATAATTCTGTGTGTAGAATGAAGCATCATTATAAATTTTGCAGGTTTCAGAAGCCTCCAGGGCCAATATCATCTTCCACGCTGGGTCTGGAATCGATGACAGGAGCCCCGGAGAACTTTGGTGTTGAAGACAACCTCAATGGTACAGTTGCTTCTTCAATTTTTTTTTTCTTAAATTCTTTGGTAAGAATTATGTGTGAATGGTTATGATCAATAAGCTGTATTAGATGAATTGCAAATTTTGGCTCTTTTCCTGTCCAGTGCTATAAGACATGATTTTTCCGTAGAGCTATCCTAATGTTCTACAATATCCTTTATTTAGATCCACGGGACTCCGAGATACTACGCCTCGCTGACATGCATCATGGATTAGAAGTTCGTCTCGGGCTCTCAAAGGGACCAGTCTGCCCTAGTTTCTTGTAAAGGTTTTATGTTAAAACTTTCAAGCTTAAAAGAGGCACCGAGTTGTTGCTTGCTGCTTTTTTAACTGTGCTTCTTTTTGAACTTGCAAGTAAAATATTTGAGCTGCCAGAAACAGAACCTTTACAATTGATCACCGTGGATGGCATCATCCTAATACGAAATAAAATTAAGATGCCGACAAGAGGAAAGCAAACAGACCAGAAATTAAAGTGTAACAGGAAAACGGTACTGCTAAAAACACGCACAACAGACCAGAATTCAAAGTGATTAAAAAGTAAGGTAAAAAAGAACAAAAAGCGCCGCTGCCGGGGATCGAACCCGGGTCACCCGCGTGACAGGCGGGAATACTTACCACTATACTACAACGACTGCTTGATGGTATCTGCTAAAAGTTAAATATTCTATTCGAGGCTTGAATAATAAAGTCTGAAACAGCAGTGACCTAAGAGTTGGGAAGTAGAAAGACGCTGCACTTTATACGAAGGACCATTTAAGTTCACAACAAAATCTTATTAAGCTTGACAAGGGCCTATTGAAAAGTATCTGATTTTATTTAATCTTAAAATTATGCTGTATATATATGTAATCAAATGCATACAAAAAGTGCGAATGAATATTCTTCACTTAAGATTTTGGAATTATAAACCCCACTCATTATCCATCTAAATGCAACATTTATTAAAATTTTGCTAAAACCAAGCTTCAATACAGGAAGACAACTGCAGCTAGGTGGCATGATGTCCCCAGCCTCGCCTCTCATTATATCCGTAACTCCTTCTACTTCTACGACCATCACGAGAGTGTCTCCAGTGACCAAATCTCCGACCAACACGAGTACAGCCATAGCCATCTAGACTCAAACCATGGTCACCACTATCAGGACCATCGCCACTGTGATCATGGCCACTATGACCATGACCACGGCCACAATGACCACCTCGATGGGCTGAAGAAGCAAATGTCTGGGAATCATGAAAGTAAACCAGTTTCAGTATTCTTACAAAAATAATCATCAGTAAAAGGGTACAAACATAATCATCAGTAAAGATTCCAAAGCCAATTATGCTCATTAGCAGTATATATCTGAGTTTCCTTTCCTCAACGACCTAACGACACGAATCTAAAAGAAATTTATACCTTTAAAACGGCTAGTTGAAGCTTGAACACATTTTAGATGTCATAGATATAGTAATTTACAAATTTTAAGAGAACAAGAAAGCAATCTGGAACTGTACCTCCCTATTTGACTTCTTTTCTTCGGAGAAGATGGACCTCCCTCTACGTGATCTTCCAGAAAAGTTTGAAGACGGAGATTGGAAGAAGTCATCCTCAACATAAACAGGCTGACAAGCAAGAACAGAATTAATTAAGAAAGTATGCAGGGGAAAAAAAGTGTATTTGCTAGATAACAAAATTTTATGCAGATAGTAGAATTGATTTATGCTGGGGCAGTTCAAGTTCAGCGATTATATCAAAGCAGTTGCATCCTTTATGTCAAATTATATTGGAGTACTGATAATATGGAGATATACATTACCATGGCCGCGGAAGTAGTTTTCCCAACATGATCAACATTATCTTGGTCTAGAAAATATCCCTCCTGAGTTGAATTCATCTTATCAAGTTGATCCCCTACTTCAAGCTTGCTGAACTTTTCATTTATTGAAACAATATCAAAGTCCTCTGTGAAATTGATGACATCATTTGATGCCTGAAAGGTAATTTGGAGCATAAATCTTTGTTAATATGTAAAAATGTTAGAAGTTTCATGTTCTTCGCCACCTAATGGATGTTAATAAATTTAACATGAAAACAATAAACCATTAATCAGTAACGGCAACAAAATCAAACTAAGCAGAGAATTTACACAGTGTCCTCGCCCTCTTTCACTTCCTCCTCTACTACTGTGATGACTGTTTAAATGATCTTCATGTATCTAAAAGAAACTAAATATAAGAAGACAAATGAATGTCTGAGACATTTATCCAACTACAGTAATCCACTTTAAAGTTGACAGTAGAGAAAGCATAAATGGTTCTTGACAAGTATATCACTTTATTGGCTAAGTTCAGTTAAATTCCTGAAATCTCGTCAACTTGGATGATTAATGTAATGTATGTGTGTGTATGTGTGTGTATTAAGATTGTAGAATACACAAGTCTAAAAACAATAAGCAGCATAAAAATACTTGATTTCTTGCCATCCCTTCCCCTCTTATTTCATCCAAGCCTTTGGTTGAAAGCAAGTATTCGTAACCTATGATCAATGTAGGTCAAATTTAGTTGGCACACTGCTTTATGCTGATGATTAAGGGAGAGCATTAGCGTATAGGCATTGATGCACAAAGAGATTATCTTAGATGCACTAGGATGAGGTGTGAAGAGATTCATTTTACTATTTTAGTATGGTTTTGGATAGTTTAGCTTCATATCAACTTAAAGCTCATATGATGAAACTGGTGGACCACAAGCAGTTTATATCATATGGTCTTAGGAGTTTTACATGCTAGAGGAGTTAGAATCCATTTCAAGTTCTATATAAGCTCGAGATAAGAAACCGGGATCATATAAAACTGACAATTCATAAGTTGTTGGACTAAATCAGAAAAAACATCTATTCTCTACACAATTCCGGAATCACAGGAACCTTGTGTGTAAAGAACAAGTTTATTTACACATGACTACATGAGTTAATGAGAGCAATATACCTTGTAGTCCAGTGATGTTGGTAGAGGCAAAATTGGTGCCTGAGCTCCTGGAAGTGTTTGTAATGGTCGTTCAGTAAATGATACGTGCACATTGTTTTGAACTGACTGTGAGGACTGGTTGGAGGACACTACAGCTGTTGCAGGCTGCAAAAACTGATCTGGTGTAACCAAAGGCGGTGTTAATCCCCTGTTTAGGAAAGAACCTGGTGCAAAAGCGAAATGCTGGTCAGATTCCAAGACATTAAATGACATAGCTGGATCTGTAGTTTTAGGTAGGATAGTGCCACCTGTAGAAAAGGCACTCTCATCCAAAATAGTTCTTGGCGGAGTTACCAGTTGCAGACTAGTTGTGGTTATTTTATCAGAATGAAGGCCTTGAATTGGACCAGTGTTAGGCTTTATAAGTGTTGATAAGTCTGTAGGTAAGGCAGAAGACTGCAAGGGAAACAGTGAATGCAAAGCTGGAGTGACAGGGCTAAAAGATGGCAGCAAAGGAGGCATTGTATCTAATAAAGGTGAAGCAGGTGCATTTGAAGACCTATTAGGTATAGATGCACTTGTTGAAGGATATGGAATTGTTTGATGCACAGAAGGTAGTGCCAAAAATCCAGATGGTGGTTGGAGCAAGGACTGCTGTTGGGTTTGAAACCCATCTGAGGGCGCTTGAAATCCTTTAATATACACCGGTGCAGACAAATAATCATTTGTGGTGGAATATGGATATAATGAACCACATGAGCAACAACTTCCACCTGGCTGATATATGGGAACACTGCTTTCTGGTGCTGACTTAGGGAGTCCCAGCTGAGAGGTGGAAATTAAAAACTTGTTTAGATCTAGTATTAGGACAAGGCAAGCTGGTATTTGTTGCTGCTTCATGAGGAATATAAGACTGAATATGTGACAAAATAATGTTTGGAGCAGAAAAATATAACTAATCAATCACTACCAAATATAATTTATAAACAATCTCTACCGACAAAAAATCATTACCTTGGGATAGTGAAATTGAAACTTAAATTTGATTTACAATATGGTAGACTACATACATTACAGAAGTGTTATTAACATTATGTATGATTACCCTGTCACTCGGCTATTAAAATTTACGGAGTTTAGGACCTCAGGCAACTATCTGAGAGTGACCTCCGGGCCAGCAATCCCGTATGTGAATAAATATATGCAAGAAAAGACTGACCTATACATGGTAAGTGAAAGTATTAAGATATATCCTCTTACCTGAATGATGGCAGGATCATTGTATATAGATGTTGTTGTCTGAATAAGTGGAGAAGATTTGACTTGCAAATCCTGAAAATGAATGTAAGTTCAGAATAAATGCCATCAACAAAAACAGTTTTTATCAACTTAAATTTAAATCACAATATCTTTTCAGATTAAGAGTAATCTAAAACATGCCAAAGTACAGCATTTAGTCATATATGCATTTGAAATCAAGACCATATAGAAATCCGTTTCAGTTCACAACCATTGCATTATAACAGCAGCAAGCCTAAATGTCCAACAGAAACAAGGAGATATAATCATAATGAGAAATGGCATATTATGTTAAATTAATAAAAATTGGAAACCAGTGTTAGGGTGGTATGCAGTATGCTTACTAAAACACAATTATAAGAACAAGAAATATCCATTTACAGTTAAAACCTCCTGAGGATTGATTAACAGATAAGAAGTCTCTCTGAGGCTGCAGTGTCCTAATGTATGCACTCACTTTTTTGGTACTCTGTCTGTCTGTCATATCAACTCAAGGATGATATCTTTATGAGTTATGGCATATGTGAATATGCAGGTCTTAAAGCTCCTGCAGATACTGAATATATTATCAATCACACGCGATGCAAAAACATGATTGACAATGGTTAATGATTTTCTATCAACTGAAGGGTACAAGAGAAGTCAGCAGCTTAAGCAGTTGAACATTAAACTTTTAAGAAGTGACACTCTCCATTGGTTTAGGAATTAACGTAAGCTCAATGCCATATTTGTCCAGTCATATAAGAAAAATTAATATATCTAGAAAGAACATAGATTGAAATTAATTCAACACATACAAGCAATACCTTTATGTCACTCCCCCGAAACAAAATGTACTCATAAATTTGGTCACTTGGAGGAATTTGTGGTCCCTTTTTACGTCCCTCGGTACCAAATGATTTAACTGCAAAGTTTTTTTCTTTTAAGAATTATACATAATGGAACAAATTTATTTGTAAAAACAAGTAAACAATAGATAAAGGTAAAAATCAAGTATTAATAAGTCCGCTAATCGGCTCAACTACTAATTTTGGGAATACATACACAATAATAGTATGTACACCGCAATGAAGTATTGTCTAATTTCCTGATGACTTATTTAAGATAAAAGAAAGCTTGTGAAGAAGATATTCAGTAGTACATTCATGTTTAAAATTGATGATGTGAGGTCAAGGCTTTACAAATGTCCACATATTAATAATGCTTAATTGACTAAAGGGGAAACGAAATGATGCCAAGTGAGAAAATCATCCAATTTGTTTCAACTTCTGCCATTTTCAAAGTCATTAAAGGACTAGAAACGAGTTTTTAGTATATATATTCGTTTTGATAATTTAACACACGCACACACCTACCGGCTTTAACAAGGTTCAAACTTCGAACCCTCGACATCCCATATAGGGAGCAACGGAGATATCACTGAACCAAGATTACTAGCACATATATGTCAAAAGCACATAATAGGAACCTAGGTAAAAAAACCCTTTGTCAATGTGATCACACACCATTAACTCTTACAAAACAACCAGAAAACACGCCACATTGCTCGATTAAACACACAGAAAGACTCGATTAAACACGGAAGATGAAATAGTGAAGGGGGAACGAATGAAGTACCATTATTTAAAGCGAGGGTTGATTCTTGAGTGTTGAGATTAACAAGAATGCCCTCGTATCTGATCTCAGACTTCGAAGTTATGCTTATTTGCATTCCTATATATGCATATGTATCTGCTGCTGCTGATGTTAAATTTAAAAATCTAGATGAGCCTTCCATAGCCATATATTGCTTGCTTTCCTTCTTCCACAGAGAGCTTGCTCCAGAGTAAAACTAGAATATCTGAAAATTATGTTGTAATAAAACGAGAGTGTTGTGTAATTTTTTTCTTAACTATAAATTTTATCAAATGTTCTAAAATTACACTGTATTTTTTAGAAAAAATTGGTTTCGATAATAATATAATAAAAGATAATTAGTGTTTAGATTAGCCTTGTGTATTAAAAAACAGCCTCAGATCAATAGAAGATATCATCAATAAATTTAAATAGAAAGAAAATGAATGAGAAATCCGCGTAGAGCTACCAAGGCGGTGGTGCACAAATTTGATTCCATGACGTCCCAGATTTTCACCGCAAAATTTTGCCGAAATTTAGGTGCCAAATTTATTTTCGGCTACTAGATATTTACAAATATGTTTATGTTTAGTTGGTTGCTTAGATCATAGAGTTTTTTGTGTTGTCATTTTGTTGCCTGACATGCTTACCTCTCAGAAGAAGCTGTGGTCGGATTGGTCCCTCTCCGAACCGGCCGGTCAGGATTATGATGAAAATTTGGATAAAGAGAGTAATGTGGATGAACAAAGTATGATGAACATGAGAAAGAAATTATCTGAGCTCGAAAACGAGGTTAGTGGAATAACTCCTACAGATGGATATTATTTTGTTTTTATGTTTGGATAATCAATTGATGTTTTCATTTTTTAAATTAATATGGGGATGATTTTGTTAATTTGCATTGTAGCAGCTTTATGATTACCAGTATCAGATGGGGCTTCTTTTGATGGAGAGAAAGGAGTGGATTGCGAATTATGAAAAACTTCAGCAAGCATTTGCGGAAACTAGAGACAGCCTTAACCAGAAGCAAGCAGCCATATCTGATATGGAGAAGCGAGAAGAAGATTTGAGGAAAGCATTAGGTGTTGAGAAGCAGTACGTCGTTGATGTATGATATTCACGTATACCCTTCCTCTGACAGCTTACGGTTTTACTAAAACTATATTCTTACTGGTGCACAAGACCATGTAAATTTACACTGATATGGAATGTTATTTGCCGTGGCAGTTGGAGAAGACTTTGCATAAAATGCACTCACAGCACGCAGAAATTAAGTTTACATCTGATTTGAAGTTGGTTGAAGCAAATGCTCTGGTCAGAGGTATCCGGGATAAATCTTTAGAGGCAGAATCCAAGTTGCGCGCTGCTGATGCCAAGGATGTTGATCTGAGCAGAAAGAATTTAGAGATTGATAGGAAATTAAATGAGGTGGACGTTAAAGAAGATGAACTTCAAAGGGAACGATTATCGTTCAACTCAGAGTAAGACCTGGATGAAGCCTAACTATCTACTATTGTACATTTATACTCCTGTAATATGTGTTGCATTCAACTCTTTAAGTTGAACTATATATATCCTTTTCCAGGCGTGAAGCACAAACAAGTGATATATGCAAACAAAGAGATGACTTGTGGAAATGGGAAAGAAAACTGCAGGAGGGTGAACAGAAGCTAGAGGACGTTCAGAGATTACTCGACCAAAGAGAGAAATTAGCTGATATAAGAAAAAGAGTTGAAGAACTAACTTTCAGAGAGAAGGCAAGTTGGGTACAAGTACAATAATATTTGGCATTTCTGTGTTTGAGTTTGAGGTTTACATTTGTTTCCTTTAATGTAGGAATCTGATGCCAAGAGAAAAGGCCTGGAGATTAAAGAGAAGGAATTACTTGAATTAGAGGAAAAACTTAATGTCAGAGCAAACAGCATGGAGGAGAAAGTTTCAAAACGCGAACAAGACCTATATAGAAAAACTGCCAGATTAAAGGAAAGAGAGAAGGATTTTGAATCTAAGTTAACGGACTTAAAGGAAAAGGAGAAATCTCTTAAAGTTGAGGAGGAAAAAACGGAGAAGGAAAAGGAAAAAATAATTTTGGAGGAGGAGAGATTGTTTAGTCTTAAAGCTCAAATTGAAAAATCTAGAGAAGACATGGAAGAAGAGCGACAGAGGATAAAAAACGAGAGTGAAATTCTTAAATTAACAGAAGAAGAGAGGTTGGGACATTCCCTCTTGCAGCTGGAACTAAAACAAGAGATTGATAAATGCAAATCTCAGAGAGAACAGCTTCTCGAGGAACGAGAAGATTTGAAGCAGGAAAGGGACAGGTTTGAGAAAGAGTGGGAACATCTGGATGAAAGAATAAGGTTATCTGATGAAGAAAGAGACAAAGAAATTAAAGAAATAAATTATTTAAAGGGAGTCGTGGCAAAAGAAATGGAAGAAGTGAGATTGGAGAGTTCAAGAATAGAGAATGAGAAACAGGAAATAAAAACGAATCAGATGCATCTCGATGAGAAGTGGATTGAAATGAGGAGAAACAATGATGAACTTGTTAGTCTGAGTAACAAGCTGAAGGAACTACGTGAACAATTCTTCAAGGAAAAAGAGCAGTTTCTTACATTTGTTGAGAAGCATAAGAGCTGCAAGAATTGTGGTGACCCGTTTCCGGAGTTTGTTCACTCAAATCTCCAGTCTCCAGCTTCCCTGGATGCCATGAAAACCCCTACACTGCCACACTTGACGGATCTTTATTCAAAAGGTCACGGGAGCATTCATGACAGGCCGGGTAGTGAGGCAACATCAAGAGCAGTGGATTCAGGATCTCCGGCCTCAACTGGAACCATGTCCTGGCTTCAGAAATGCACTTCAAAGATCTTGACTTTATCAACCGGAAAGAAAAATGATCCTGCTTACACCAATCATAACTTCTCAACAAAGCATGTCCATTTAGAATCACCGCTAGAGAGACTATATAGCTCTGATGATTCAGAGCTGCAGTTTGGAGTTGCAGAGGACAATCTTGATCTTAAACAAATGCAATCTAACAACAGCATTAGGGAGGTTGGAAATGGATCAAATCCAGATGTTAATGAACAAAGCAAAAGCAATGGAGAGCCACATAATGTTGTTGAGGCTTCTCAGCATTCTGATCAGAAATTAGACCCGCCTAGGCGCGGAAAAAGAGGCAGAGGTAAAGCTAACGTAAGACACACGGTGAAGACAAATGTTACAGACGTCAAACTTAGAGGCAATGTTCCTGAGCTCAACAAGAATGAACATACTAAAAGGGATCAGGCTGGTAGGAAAATGCAAAGGAAGAGGAGCCGTCCATACTCTTCCCGGAGAAAACAAAGTGACAGTGACTACACTTACAGTGGAGGGGATTCTGATAGTAATATTACTCTAGGACGTCGCAAGAGGAGAAATATAGTTGTTCCACCTTTACAAACCACTAGTGCGCAGCCTTACAATTCACCTGTACAAACCACTAGTGGGCAGCGTTACAGTTTCCGGCAACGTGGGACATAGGTTTCCTGTTTTAAACGTTAGCATCCTAACTCCCCGACCAATGACTTCCATCAACTTGCCAGGATTTTGATACCAATAAAGTACAGGTAACCGAGAAAGGGTAACCAGCACAGAGATGCGGATTTAAGTATAACAATCGATATACAGAAACACATTTTTTCTCTAAACTAAGGCATATATAAATAACAATTTATAGGTGTCTCCTTCTGTCTATCATATATATATACAAGCCCTGAATTGTAAAGAGGGCACACTATTTACCTTAATAGCGAACATAAAATTACATGTCCAGGCTATCTGAATTGTGAATATGGTACTAGTACAGAATAATTATTGGGGAATCCTTGGCTCGCTCAGTGTATCAAACTGACTCGGCCACACTATCTGAAATGCTGCTACATGGATTGTGAAGATGGTACAAAATCATCATTGAAGAATGTTTGGCTCGCCTCAGCGTATCAAACTGATAATTGTTACTCTGACAAAAGCTCAAAAATGTTTCTCTACTAGCAAAGATTTTATTATCTAAAGTGACGTCATTGTCTTCAGTGTCACATGGAACATCATCTACAACACCCTGAAAATGTAAACAGATAGGATTAAAATACAAGAAACTATGTAGATAGACAGGGAAGATGTGCCATAAAAATATATATCGACAGAATTGATGAATCTAAACGAAAATATTGGCGTTTCAGATATACCTCAGAAAGTACATGCTTTTCACCAGTATAGGATATGTGTATCTTTTTGTGCTCAAGCTTCTGCTCCTCGTTCAAGCATCTGCAGCACAAACCAAGTGAATAACCGTTAAAACTATAAGCATGACACCATCACTTTTTGTCGATCATTTTCAATCCCTGCTAAATATTTAATATAACCCCCAAAAAGAAAATACTATATCCTTATAATAATAATACTACCTCCGTTTCAAATTAGATGTCCACTTTAAAAAAATCACATAGTTTAAGAAAAGTGAAGAAAAGTAGTTGTTCACAAATTAATTGCACTAAATAAGCATAATATGTGATGTGAGATTGATCTAGGAAATATAAATAAGAGATATGTGGAGGAAAATTGACTTTGGAAATATGATTTTGCATTGAAAGTGGAAGTGGACAAGTAATTTGAAACAAAAAATTTTCTTCAAAGTGGACATGTAAATTGAAACGGAGGGAGTATCACATTATTGCCACAATAATTAATATAGGAAGTATATATACATATTTAATTTGCAAAGATGAAGAGAAAAAGTTTTACCTTGAGCAAATGTTAAACTTTTTGCATTTGCTGCAAAACCACCGAACTCCAGATAAAATTGCTTCATTGCAACGTATGCAACTGTGCTGCAAATTTACAATGATAAACTTTTTCTTGTCTTTAGAGATTGCGTCGCCCAGCTATATTCAAGAAATTCATCCAGATGAGAGAAAATTAGAACGACCACTTATAATAAGTGTTCCTATGACTTCAAGATGGTTCTCAAAGTTAAAAATTGCAAGAATGTTTTAAGAGTTGGCTCTTAGCTATATAAGAAATTAATTTAGATTGCATCACATGTTATATAGGCCACAAATAATTGTCAAAAGAAAAGGTTAAGCACGTACTTTGTCCATCACCAGCACATCTTTTCTGCTTGCGCCACCAGATGAAGGGTTGCAGCCCATGGCTTTCAGGGCTGCTTTTGTTAATTTAGGTTCTTTACCTTCTTTTTCCAATGTCCCTGCTATATATTCAGCAGTACTTGACCAATAAGAACCTTCAAAATATGGCAAATGAGCTGCAGTTTTTGTGGTGCAACCTCCAGGAGAAACAAAGAAGTGATCATAAAAATTTGTGTAATGTACTGCAATGTTCTCCTTTAAAGCCTTTTTGAGCATCAGCTCGTACCTGTAAAAATGAAGACATACCATTTATTCAATACTTAATGTAAAATCATAGATGATAGCATGTAGGTACCTGGAAAAGACTACAAATGACATGTCCTGCATGGTTGTCATTACTCAAATTGCCTTGCAAACATGTAAAATGCAACATATCTGCGTGCAAATCATTTGCAAAATAATAAAAAATTACCATTGTTGCAGCTTATCTGCCTTCGGTAATTTCTGACTCTCTGGATGGCAATATAAAATATAATCTTCTCCTTTTAAAGGTGGACATGCCCATATATAGCAGGTTGAAAAGCCACGTTTTTTGCAATAGTCAAGGTACCCAATCTGTTGGAGACAATATAGGAATGCAATTAGACATGCTCTACTGCGCATCAACTTGTGAAGTAGACATATGAAGTGAACAGACATTAAAGATAAAAGCATATACCAATATTTCATGGTACACTAAGGTACGTAGAGCTTCCCCGGTCATTGTTTTCATCTTAGGCCTCAAGTACTTGATGGAATCAATATAAGAGATGTAGACACAACGCCGATTTGGTTGTTCACAATTTGATCCAAACTCCTGAACGTACATTCCAAAAAGGCAAACATCTACCCCTTCTATTTTCTGAAATAGAAGTATCACCTAATTACGACAAAAAAGAAAGTATGTTGAGTCACATGAAAATGAAGATGAGTTAACGCTATAAAACAAAGGAAGAAGAGTCTACAATCTCAATCATGCAAATACACTTTGTCTAACCTTTGATCTGTAAGGGAACTGCGCGGGATAATCACTTCCATTGAAGATATCCAAAAATTTCTTGTTCACTTCCAATTTTTGATCAACTGATAATACCACTCTGACAGCAAAATCGGCCTCTCCAGGTACCTTGCATAGGAAAATATTAGCTAAATGAGATTAACACCAAGAAATATACATATTATTCCAGATAAATAACAACTATTTCAGATCTAAGGTCCATGGTTGAGTGACTATTCATGTTATTCATATTCGATTACAAGCAAGGTAGAGTTGTTATAGTAAAGTAAGTTTTTGCTTACCATGCATACACTAAATTAATGTTTCATGTCAAAACCATAATTAAAGCTAATGAGAAACTGTCTTCTGTGCTTACCGTTTTAAATTTTCAAGATAATTCAACCAATGACAGCGTAAACAAAACTTGAAAAACATGCACAATTATGAAATAAAATAACTTAAAAAATAAATCCAATACTATATACTTACCTCACCAAGACTTTTATTATCTTCTCTTTCTTTTCTCAGACGTTTAAACAATCTTTCCTCAACGTGATCACTAAGCATACTACGAGGGAGATCTTTTGCATACAAAGAAGTAGCTTTTGGCAAGGGCTGACCTTCTCCACTTTCCAATTCTTGTATCCAGCATTTTGGACAGATGTAAACTGCTTCTCCACCGAGATCTTTTTTTTTATTGTAGAGTGCACATATCTGGTGTTGCCATCCTTTACATTTATCACATTCGACCCACTGCACAACACAATAGTCATAAGGGATAAGAGTTTGACCACAATAAAACTTTAAAACATAATAAACGATTATGCTTACTGGTTCTCCAATATTTTTAATGTTCTTCTTCTTCAGCAAGTTGGCCTTGGGGAAGGAAAGAATACACTTGCGAGAGACTCGATAGCAAGAAGTGCAAAAATAATGTTTTACATCCGACCCCTCTGATGCCACATAGTAATTCGAATCATGTTTAATAGGAGATTTGCAACACGAACAATATATAGGCGCAGGTGCAAATTCTAGCTTATCCATTGCACACAACTGGCATTTATTTAGACACGAAGGTCGATGCAGTCCTACTTCCTGCACACAAACACACATATAAATATCTAATTTGCATAAAGCTGATATAAATAGTTAATAAAATTTGGTTCTATAATACTAAAAATTTAGAATTGAACATATGTTTCTGATAAGCATAATTTCCTGTTTAATTTGTATTCACAATCTACCAGAAGAGCTTCAGAAAATGTTTTCCTCATAAATTTAATAGTCTAGGTATAGGTTCAAACATTTTCTAACCTATAATCATCTTCAGTTGCGGAAGGTTAGACGGATAACAAGTTAACAACTAAATAGTAAAAAGAGGTAAGTTTCTAAGTAGACCAGTAGAATTTATTTTGGTGTAAATCTGAATTTCGAATGGCACACCAAAGAGCTACGAGGATGTAGTACATATAATACATGGATTTAAAAAGCTTGTTATGACAAAAGACGACCTTCAGCAGTTCTTGACAAGATAATAACCTCAACATAATGATGCTTACATATGTATTAATATAAATAAAAAACAAGTACATATACCTGACCATTCCATTGTCCAAAATGACAAAGATGTTCTTTCAGTTCCCTCAATGTGAAAAAATCAGTCAAAGACACCCCTTGAATCTTATTCTCCTTCAGGTTCGATTTTGCCTCATTGTTAGATGTAGATGCAGGTAGATCAAGTTTACCTTCAGTATCCACCATGTCGCACATGGTCGTGACTTCCACATCTTCATTTTCATGATCCTTACCTGATTTTCCACAACTTCTGTGATAGTCAGCAGATTCAGAGAAGCTCGGTGGCTTCTCCTGTGAGATGGAAATATTTAGTTGACTCGTGCCTTGATTTAAATGTACCTTTTGGCTATTATCGTGGCTATCATCAGACAAACCTGCAAAATTTATAATATGAATCTGTCAAAACAACAAATAATGTAGTGCTGCTTTCTTGTAAAAGAGAGAAAGAGTGTGTGTGCTTATTTGTGTCTGGGGGATCATACAACATTACTAATGGTACACTATAACAAGGACTATGCGCAGAATAAATCCAATGAGTTCTGTTGTCATGATGAAGAAAACTCAATCAAGAACCAAATAATTTGTGTATGTGTGTGTGTGCGTGAACTTCCCTGCTAGAATATTTCTCCAATTTTAATAACCACTTGCACATAAATGTTTACATTTCAGGTAAGCTATTAAATAGAGTAATGCAAAAGAGGCAAGATCTAATGGTTTGTCTTCATAAAACACCAGAATATTGCTTAATAATTAGACTAATTAAAGATTTATAAATAGTACCTCAAGATTATTACACATTCAGACATGATATAAAAAGCACTAAAAATGTACCATGATTACTCATTTGTGGTTTGGTATGATGTCCCGCAGATGGCTGAATGATACACTGTGAGCTACTCTGGAGAAGGTCGGACCCACTGTCAGAGCTTTTGTCCGCATAACGTGCATCACCATCAGAACACAGCGTGACGCATGAAACCTGTTCAGGAGATGTGCTCACCTTGTTGACAACTTGCTCTATGCCCTGCATGTTCCTATTATTGTGGCTATTATCAAACAAACCTGCAAAATTTAAAATATGAATCTGTCAAAACAACCAATAATGTAGTGGTGCTTTCTTGTAAAAGAGAGAAAGACTGTGTGTGCTTAATTGTGTCTGGGGGATCATACAACGTTACTAATGGTACACTACAATAACAAGGACTATGCGCAAAAAAAATCCAATGAGTTCTGTTGTCATTATGAAGAAAACTCAATCAAGAACCAAATTATTTGTGTGTGTGTGTGTGTGTGTGTGAACTTCCCTGCTAGAATATTTCTCCAATTTTAATAACCACTTACACATAAATATTTACATTTCAGGTAAGCTATTAAATAGAGTAATGCAAGAGGCAAGATCTAACGGTTTGTCTTCCATAAAACACCAGAGTATTGCTTTATAATTAGACTAATTAAAGATTTATAAATAGTACCTCAAGATTATTACTCATTCAGACATGATATAAAAAACAGTAAAACTGTACCATGATTACTCGTTTGTGGTTTGGTATGATGTCCCGTAGATGGCTGAATGATATACTGTGAGCTACTCTGGAGAAGACCGGACCCACTGTCAGAGCTTTTGTGCGCATAACTCGCATCACCATCAGAACACACCGTGACGTATGAAACCTGTGCAGGAGATGTGTTAACCTTGTTGACAACTTGCTCTATGCTCTGCATGTTCCTGTTATCGTGGCTATTATCACACAAACCTGCAAATTTTAAAATATAAATCTGTCAAAACAACCAATAATGTAGTGGTGCTTTCTTGTAAAAGAGAGAAAGAGTGTGTGTGCTTATTTGTGTCTGGGGGATCATACAACATTACTAATGGTACACTACAATAACAAGGACTATGCGCAGAAAAAATCCAATGAGTTCTGTTGTCATTATGAAGAAAACTCAATCAAGAACCAAATTATTTGTGTGTGTGTGTGTGTGTGTGTGTGAACTTCCCTGCTAGAATATTTCTCCAATTTTAATAACCACTTACACATAAATATTTACATTTCAGGTAAGCTATTAACTAGAGTAATGCAAGAGGCAAGATCTAATGGTTTGTCTTCCATAAAACACCAGAATATTGCTTTATAATTAGACTAATTAAAGATTTATAAATAATACCTCAAGATTATTACTCATTCAGACATGATATAAAAAAACACTAAAACTGTACCATGATTACTCGTTTGTGGTTTGGTATGATGTCCCGTAGATGGCTGAATGATATACTGTGAGCTCCTCGGGAGAAGACCGGACCCACTGTCAGAGCTTTTGTGCGCATAACGCGCATCACCATCAGAACACACCGTGACGTATGAAACCTGTGCAGGAGATGTGTTAACCTTGTTGACAACTTGCTCTATGCCCTGCATGTTCCTGTTATCATGGCTATTATCAAACAAACCTGCAAAATTTAAAATATGAATCTGTCAAAACAACCAATAATGTAGTGGTGTTTTCTTGTAAAAGAGAGAAAGAGTGTGTGTGCTTAATTGTGTCTGGGGGATCACACAACCTTACTAATGGTACACTACAATAACAAGGACTATGCTCAGAAAAAATCCAATAAGTTCTGTTGTCATAATGAAGAAAACTCAATCAAGAACCAAATTATTTGTGTATGTGTTTGTGTGTGTGAACTTCACTGCTAGAATATTTCTCCAATTTAATAACCACTTGCACATAAATATTTACATTTCAGGTAAGCTATTAAATAGAGTAATGCAAAAGAGGCAAGATCTAATGGTTTGTCTTCCATAAAGCACCAGAATATTGCTTTATAATTAGACTAATTAAAGATTTATAAATAGTGCCTCAAGATTATTACACATTCAGACATGATATAAAAAGCACTAAAACTGTACCTTGATTACTCGTTTGTGGTTTGGTATGATGTCCCATAGATGGCTGAATGATATACTGTGAGCTACTCTGGAAGACGGACCCACTGTTAGAGCTTTTGTGCGCAGAACGCGCATCACCATCAGAACACACCGTGGCGCATGAGACCTGTGCAGGAGATGTTTTCACCTTGTTGACAACTTGCTCTATGCCCTGCATGTTCCTATTATCGTGGCTATTATCAAACAAACCTGCAAGATTTAAAATATGAATCTGTTAAAACAACCAATAATGTAGTGGTGCTTTCTTGTAAAAAAGAATAGAGAAAGAGTGTGCTTAATTGTGTATGGGGGATCATACAACATTATTAATGGTACACTACAATAACAAGGACTATGCACAGAAAAATCCAATGAGTTCTGTAGTCATAATGAAGAAAACTCAATCAAGAACCAAATTATTTGTGTGTGTGTGCGCGCGCGAACTTCCCTGCGAGAATTTTTCTCCAATTTTAACAACCACTTGCACATATATATTTACATTTCAGGTAAGCTATTAAATAGAGTAATGCAAAAGAGGCAAGATCTAATGGTTTGTCATCCATAAAACACCAGACATGATATAAAAAGCACTAAAACTGTACCATGATTACTCGTTTGCGGTTTTGTATGATATCCCGTAGATGGCTGAATGATATACTGTGAGCTACTCTGGAGAAGGACGGACCCACTTCCAGAGCTTTTGTCCGCAGCACGCGCATCACCATCAGAACGCACCATGACGCATGAACCCTGTTGAGGAGATGTGTTCACCTTGTTGACAACTTGCTTTATGCCCTGCATGTTACTATAACTTGGTGCGATTCTTGATTCAAATTCCTGTCCATATCCGTTGAAGAAAGATCCTGCATGGGCATTAATAACATATACTACTCAGATGTGAAATGACCAATAAGCTATGAAAAACTCTATTTGCAAACAGTAATATTAACTACAAACATACCATCATTGAAACCACTCCCACTGGCACCATTAATTGGTGCAGGAGTACACAAATTTATGTGAGAAGCCCCAACGTAATTGACATGAGGGTCTGATGAACTGGAAGTGCAAAAACCAGGTTGAATTCCCCAGGATGAAGTTTGCTGGTTCAAGGATGCAATCCTATTGGCTTCTTGCGCGACATGCAACATTTCTTGCATGATCACCATTTGTGCATAGGGACCTGCCCTTTTTAGGTTAATGTACTCCTCCTACAACCATTGATCACGTTCAAAATCATATCCTCTTAACAAAACGTGCAATAAAATTATCAGCATGTTCTACACGATCAGTACTCTAAAAATATTTTCCTTGCTACATCAATTACTTCCCATTTATGAGAAACAAGTAAGCTATTCAATCATAAATCATGAGTATAAAGGCTCGCCAGTCGCCATCATTGACCTGATTATTACAACCAATGCGACTGATATAAATGATATATATCCCATCCTTTCAACAAAATAGTCTAACTCGCAAACATACTAATTCATTCCATGAGAACCAAATCCATGTGATCAATATGCGACATAAACAATAGTTTACAGTGACAGATGGCTGGAAATAGAAAGATGCAACGTTTGCAAATTAGCATCAAATCAGATTATCATAAAAGATTATGGCATAAATTTGAATGTATGCATAATTGTATAGATGCACGTGTATCAAAAAATTGCACCACGTGACTAAACTAAATCAAGTAGCTTGGGGAAAAATTACAAACCCTTGAACCCGAATTAGACATCAACCAAAGTTCCCGCCTCCTCGCAGTTCCAACTTCATCAGACCACCCTCTTTGTGTTCGAACAGCATTCTCTCGACTAGCACAAAAACAACAAATATATCAAAACAATTATTTAAACCACCAAGAACTAATTACACAATTAAAGATAAAAAAAACACTCACGAATGATCCCGCCGAACTCGATTCGGTCGATCAATGTTGCTACCATTAATCCAGGTCCTCCCATTATTATTTACATTGTTCGGGGTAACCCCAAGGGGATTATTCCCCGAACGATCCATTATATATAACAACAGCAACTATATATCTCTATAAATCAAGAAACAAGGACATGAAAAGCAAGAAAATCGAGAATTGAATTTGGGAATTAAGAGGCATGAAAGTGAGAAATCAAATCTTTGTACATCGGGACTAGGGTTTTCGATAAAAGCGGTGATTGCGGGCACGGCTTTTATTTTGTAAGGAAATAATGTGTGTATAAAGCGGGAGATGTGTTCGAGAGTATAATGCAGATTGTTTAGGGTTTTATGTAAGGCAGTGTGGTTGTGTGTGTGGGTTTAGGATTCGGACTGACTACGAGAATTAAGGATTCCGGCCTTCCGGGTGCGTTGCGGCCCACAAAAGAACATTCTGTGCATGTGTGTTTGTGTAGCACCAAGTTTTACACACGAACTCTAGGAGCCTTCTAGTACACGTACTTGCTTGTCACTCAAGTACATGTTTGCTTTTTGCTCACAAGCCTGATTTATTTGTGTGATTTTTAATTTTTTTAACAATTTAAGCTTATATATGTTAGAAATGAGTATCTTTTGTAATATTTCTCGGAGTCTGTTTATTATCTGTTCTGATCTCTGTTCTATTCTTTTGTAATAACTCATTTTGATAAAATACATATTTATCGTAAGATATTTGATCCAATTTTCTTTCTAAAACTACAGTTCTTGTAAAACAATAAAATACCATGAGAACTTTTACTAAATAAAAAACATGAAAAATATCATGTATGGCAATGAGAGTATTCAGTAATATAAGAGAAGAATTTTGTGTTCAACCTGATTATAAAAACCTAACATGAATATTTATAGCGCTCACTTATTTGTATCAGATAACATCATTTATAAAATCGATCGATTACGTTTAGTGTTTAGTTATTTATATCAGGGAGATTCGTTCATTTATATCAGGCAACGTCATTTATAAAATTGATCGATTACACTTAGTTATTTATGTAAGATAGGTTCATTAATACGAATTTATTTATAACATCGATTGATACTCAGTTATTTACATCGGACAACATCATTTATAAAAGTCATTTATACCGGACATATTCATTCATAAAATCTATCGATATTCTTTATTCATATCGGACAACATCATTTATAAAAATCATTTACATCGGACAAATTCATTCATAAAATCGATCTACGCTCAGTTATTTATGTCGAACAACATCATTTATAAAACTGATCATTTATGCTCAACCATTTATGTCGGAGAAATTCATTTATAAAACCGATCTATATTGGATAAATTTATTTATAAGACCGATTGATTGCTCAGTCAATTAAACGAGAGACATCATTTTAAAGACACGACAAGTTTATAACAAAATAAAAAAATCAAAACATTTTTAAATCAGCCACCTGAATAAAGATGTGTTATAACATCAAGGTGAATAATATTTCATTTTATTTTTAAATTTTTTAAATATTATTTTTGTTGATCAGTTAGATTAGTTTAGATTGACAACATTTATAATCAAGGATAGATTAGCATTTTTTCTGAATTTGTCAAACACTTCGGTCATAAGTTTAAGATTTGTCGTACAGCTGGGTTATTTTTTGATAAGCAATTAAGCATACTGTGGTTTTGCTACACATTATCTATATCACCTATGGCTTATAGCCTTACACCAATCTTATTATTAAAATTAGTAAATCATAAAATTTGGTGCACATATCAATATGGCTTTTATCTATTAAAAACGAATCAGCAACATATTATTTAAAAAACGACAACAATAATAATAAACTATTCCCCACTTTTTAACCATTTATCAGAATAAAAATGGGATAACATTTTAAAGAGTAAAAGATTTAAACTCTGAAGATTTAAGATCTCAGCATTTCAAAGATACCTCCTTTAATTTTATATTACTAAACAGAAGAATTCTAGACTATGGTTTTAATATCTAGAAAAATTATCCCTTTCAACTTAAAACAGATATAGAATATCCATCAGTGGCAATCACCGTACTGTTACATGTGTCTTAAGGTCTGCCCACTCCTTTCTACACGAAAGTGTTGCTTTCTAACTTCTTCCGGAACTTTTACCTCAACCACCATCTCTGCACTGCAGAAATCGGACTGTCCAAGAACGGGGCATAGCTATGCACCAAAGGAATAACCGTCTTTCCAATCCTCGCCCACACACTTTGATGGTAACTACCAGTGACAGGGACATGATACATGAGCTTTAGTAGCTGCAAGAACGTATGTAAACTGTGGGTTAGGAGCTTAGGGATCAGAGGGCAAAGTGGATTGCAAAATATAATAAAATATTTTTGTAGTTCAAATTTCAGTCTAAATTCTACAAAAAGATCATAAAGTATTTACCTCCAGATGGAAGTATCTTGTGAGCCACTTAATAAGAAGATGCAACACATATATAAGATTATTTTTCATTTTACCAATGGCAATACTATTGTTATAGGCGTGCAAACAAATTCCTTTCTAACTCTTACAAACATACATTGCACCAGAGGCATTCTCAGAGACCACCAGTCACGAGGGCATGTTCAGGGACCCTTTACATGAGAAGAGAGTTGCTATTGCTGCAATACACCTAAGTGGGTACCAAGGTCTTGGTATAAGTCATTTATGATGGGACATACAAAGGTCACTCACAACAGTTCACAAGTGCCTTTATAGCTAGGTTTGGGTAACTTGATACTGAGTTGGTTTTCAACAAGTTTAAAAAACTACAACAAAGCACCACAGTGTAGGCTTATTTTGATGAATGAGAAAAATGCAGGGGGCAAAATTAAGGAAAAATACCCTCAACAATTTTAAATATTAAACCTGCCATTTGGCTCATCCTTAATTAATATTCCGACTCGGCCACAGATCAACTAGACATGATTTTTGGCAATCAGCTTAAATGACATATAGCGCTCATGACCCATGGGCCGTAACTCAATTGATTCGCAGCACCGCTTTGTCTCCTTTTCAATTCGAGAGACGAGTCAAGGAGGACTATACTTGAAACTTCTATTTTAAGATTACAATAATACATAACTAGTAACTACAAATATAACTTATTCAATGATTCGCAAAATGGTGCAGCCAGAAGTAACTAAAGAAAACAAAACAGAAATATTTGTTGCAAATCTACTAAAACAACAAAGCACCCGTTTGGCATTGTTGTTGCAGGTAAAAAGACTGTTCTGGTAAAATTTAAAAAACTTCTCTGAACAATTTTTGGCCTAAAAACTGCTATTACAGAAAGGAGGTCCCCGTGCTTTTGAAAAAAAGATGTTTTTTAGCTTTTGCGGGAAGCAAATACAGTCTCAGTATCAAACTTCACCAAAAGCTTCATTTTGTTTATATTATACCTAAACCAATGTAAATATCAAAAAGTTACCAAACGCTTATGTGATTTCATTATCGATTTTTTTACCAACATTTTTTCCATCACAACAACAATCACAAACGGGGCCCAAGTAGATTTAGTTCCAAATATAATGACGGTAACATTTGCTACAATATTTTACTTCTGTTGAACCTATCAACTTCACAAGATCACTGTTCTCAACTAAGATACGACTTCTGAGCACAAATCCATGTTCTCTTACTAAATACATCATAGTAGCAGACAAATACAGCCACTATATCCTAACACCCAGGTGAATATATAAAATAACAAAACAAAACAAAGAGGAAGCTTAATAAAGTTTTAAAGAAAAAAAACAATGTAAAACACAATCATAATTGGAACAGACCTGCCAGTAAACGAATGTTTGTATAATGTTCCGCTGCCATCTGCATGGGAAAACTATAAGTCCTAATAGTTTGAAAATAATATAATTTTACTATCATAAAGAGCTTACAATAAAATATCAAGAAAAATTAAGTTATTAGTTACTGACGAGACAAGGGAGATGATTAAGAGAAATCCAATTCCAATCTCAGCTTGTGAAGAGAGTATGGCAAGGGTAGCTGTGTTTGACTCCACCCACACGCAGGGCTCTTCTAAGTACTTCCTGACCACCACCAAATATATTATTGATACAGAAGTATAATAAACAAATGCAAAGTTAGACAAGTTGCTGATAATCACTGATAAAAGATCAGAACAAAGGCCAAAGAATAGGTCCAATATATGGATAGGGTTTATAGTCTATGTTACCCGGACTCTACGATTTTGGCCTTGTACCCGTGTCAAACAGACATGACAAGGGTGTGGGTATGGGATCTCAGTCGGATTTTTCATATTGAAACCAGTCACTTCATCTTATAACAACTTAGGATCAGAATGATATAAAAGGCCTTACAACAGCTTACAACTTGTTTGTAAAGAGCAATATCCATACATGACTTCTTTTATGTTATTGGTAGAAGACATTAGTCATACATACTTTTTAAGATGTAAAATGGATAATGAACATATAAATTTTCCCTTATGATAAGCTTATATGCAGGGTCCCGCACCCGTGGTCGGATTTAGGACTCACATCCAAGAATCCCAATTTCTATAAAAATAAGTATCCAACACTTGGATCCACACCCATGTCGGACCGGCGTACCCGAGTCCAGGTAACTTAATTTATGGTGCAATACATACCAAAAATAAATCAAAAAAATAGCAGTACAGGAAACATATATGTTCAGAAATATAGAGCAATGATTACCAAAAATAATTACTACTAAAAGTATGGAGCATAAACTTAACAAAACAGGCATGACTATGTATTTACAAAATAATAACACAGGGTCTATTATTCTTTGCACATATCATCATACTTGATCATTAGGGACAGAGATATATTATCAATAGCACTACAGCATGCCAAGAAATATTGCATACCTATAAAGTGAGGAGTGGCTAAATTTTGATCTAAGGAATTTTGCAATGTGTTCAACCGACCGACACATGACAGGAAGCAAAGCAACTGCAACAGTATGAGTATCAGAATACCAGGTATAGGAGAAAAACAAAATATCCATATTGAAACAACACAGAAAAAGGAAAAGTTTAAGAAAGCAATCCTAACATTTGAGGGTAAGTTGTGAAGTGGCGAAAGGAAGGCAGTATACAAAGTATATAAAATCTTTGGTAGCAATTACTGACTGGAACCAGACTTGCATAGCTTGCAAATTCCATGCCCTTGGTTTCTGCAAACAAAGTTTTTAGGAAAAATATACACATTCATCATCAGCAAGTGTAATACGATACAATTATAAGAATTGGATAAGGCACCATAAGACATTACCCCATATGAGGAGTACAAAGAATATAGAGAAGAACATGCAGTGCCCATCAAGGCTAGCTTGTATGCTCTGTCAGAGAGACTTCTTGGCACAAGTGGAAAAACCGCTAGCACAGCCACAACAAAGACCTGCAGGAAAATATTAACTTTTGTTAGTGTTTTGTGCAGAAGCAGAAAGATTTACGTTATATATATTTTTAACACATTAACTTGCCTTTTTATAGGCTGAATGCAATTGATAACATATTCCTAGAAAATAGTGATATAATTTCTATAATATATCACTACTAACTTATTCAAAACTAATCTTCTAAACTAACTAAACTTATCCTAACAATTTCAAATAATTTAATACAATTCAAATAATTTTAAATTTTTTAAACAGCTTTAGTTCTATAATCCGTCTATTTTATTCCACTAATACAGGTTTCCAAGAGAACCTGAATATAACTTATTGGCACAAACACACATATGACAATATAAGGTTCTTTCACCGTCCAATTTGGGTTTATCAAGTATTCCTAATCCGTGTAATGGAAGTAGCTAGACGATAAAGTCGCATTTAGTAATATCAACTATAGTACTCACCACTTTCTTTGACATCTATGAAATAGTCAAATATACACTACTCCCTGCATTCTTAGATAGAATTTACTATACAAATGAAGACTTCCACTATTAAATTTTAATATTAAAAAAAAAAAGGAATTCCACAAGTCAGAAGGCACATATTTTAAAGCGAAGAGAACCGCATCTGACAGAAGATGTTAACTTAAGGGTTGCTAGAATGCTAGTTGCTAACAATAAGGTGTATTATCCAACATGATTTTTGATATTTATAGCATTACTACTGCATGTTCATATGTGTAAGCAATAAATCAGTTCAATACCCAAGCATTAACCGAGAAACTAATGGTTTGCTGATCCAAACGCAGAGAAGTTGGAGTGGAAGCCGTAGCCGAAGATGTCCCTGGTGCTCTACTAGTGGAGCCTAGGAAAAATATGAACATAGATTTAACCAAAACAGTAATGAAGTGGCGAAGCCATGAACGAACTTTAATAATCAGCCTTTTCTGTAACACAAGATACAACAAACCTGAGTTGCGTTGTCGTGTCTGACCATTTGGAGTCGATGATGTTGATGCAGAGGGCCTTGTTGTCTGAGAAGAGCTGCTTGTAGGCATAGGTTCAACGATCAAATCGGGATCCTGCAATTACATATTTAAAAAAAAAAATCTGAATGAATTGTTATTATCAATCATGCATATCCACAAGAACTCTTAAGCCTTGCACAAGCAATACTAAAAATTAGGGAACTCCTATCACAAGGCACTAAATTCAATATAATGACATCCAAGCACATGCTGCATCGAGAGCATTAAGATACTCCGATTCCTAATTAAAAATATACGGTACATCACACTTGTAAGTAGAGTCCAAAGAGTATTGTTTCCGTGAAGACCCCAACTTAGGAATTTCTATTCGACATTTATAGATCTTCAACCAAACATAAAAAAAATTCAAAATCTAAAAATAAATCATTTTCAATTAATTAATCAAATCTTGAATCTTGAATAGACAAGAATATGATCACCAGATTTGATACGCATATATAAATAAACACGTGAATATATGAGCAACTAGAACGATAACAAGGGGGCAGTGAAACTAACGATGTTGCGCTTGTAGAACTTGCGTTTGTAATGATCGACAACATCGGAGCGAGAAGACAAGTGGGGAGGGATGAGGATGTTGGACCAGTAATCAGACCACTTGGGATCGTTTTCGTAGTCATAAGAAGCCGCCGCAATCTTCTTCAGTTTCTGAGTTTCTTCATCTTCTCCCCCCATCGATAAGATATTTTATGTTCTGTTTCAGATGATGCCCACTACTAGTGTTTAGTCGTCTCCTTTTCTCTCTTTTCTCGGATCAATACGGCGCCGTTGCTCCTCTGCTTGGATTCACTTTCGTTCGAAACAACCCATCTTTTAATTTTTAATTTATTTGTTTACATGATTTATTTTGTTTGCTAAATAAATAGTAAACAAAAAATATAAATAAGTTGATTATGATGTGAAGAGCATCTCTAACGGCGTTCGTTATAATCTTTGGCTAAATGGAACCTCTAAGATGGGGTTAATTATCAACTGGATCATTTATTCCAGCACAATGTATCATCCGCATCACTGCGAAATTTTTGGTATCATATAAATCACTCAACAGACTAATTGTTGCATTCCGTTAAATCAAATTAAAAAAGCTAACAGTAGCAACTGAGGTGAAAAAATAACAGCTACTTTTGCTGACTGTGTATTCCATTTCACTTCATTCCCCCATAAATATAAGTGTGTGTATCCTGCGTTTTGGACTTGTACTGAAATTAAAAGTTTAATATTACTTTCTATTGTTATTAATATAAAATCTTTTGTCATATTTTTTTTTGTGTTTGATTTATTTACTTTCTAGTTTTATTAATAGAAAATCTCTTTTTTGTATTTAATTTATTTACTTTCTAGTTTTACTGGAATCGAAAGAATCAAGAGCTGCAAAATTTAAATAAAATTTAAAGACAAACATAAACTTAAGTTTCAAAATAACAAGCAAATGAGTAATGTTAAACATCATGGTTAACTTGAACTTAACGGAAAAAGTTAAATTTAACGTTTGTTTTGATTTGATTTGACGGCATGCAACCGTTAGTCTAATGAGTGGTGTGATAGAGCATATATTTATATATGCTTTTATATGATTTTATTCCCATAATTCTAGTATTTTGTAAATAATCGGGTAATTACTAATTGATTTTTAAGTGTTTAATGGCAGGAAAATAAATATTCCTACGTTGGATGAAACTAGCTTATTTGGGCTTTTATTTGATGGAAATTCAGACTTTATGGGCTACTTGCGCAGCAAATCTTGTTTGGGCCATAACTTGAGCTCTGAACGTCAGAATTGGGCGATTCAACAGCCCACGCGAAGATATCGGCATTTTCTACAAGTCCCAAGTGGTCCAGCAGTCAAAATCCAACTAGAGCAGCCCAGAATCAGGCCTGAAAGTCAGCCTGCGAATTTCTTTTCAGAATCCGAATTGTTTTAGGAAATTGAATTTGTTTTTCAAGAAAACCATTAGAAACACCATTATTATTAGGGTTTTGTATTATTAGAAACATATTGAGTATTGTGTGTATTGAGAGAGAGAGGTAGAGAAAGCTTTGGGAGATAACTTGAGCAAAGATTGAAGGGATTCAGTCCAAGTTCGAGAGATTTCGTCAAGTTGTATTTTCTTCACTCTTGTACTCTTTTGACATGATTTCAGTAATATATATTCGTGTTTTATTTAATTGTTATGAGTAACTAATCCTCTAATCCGAGGATTGGGGAGTATTTGTTGGCTTAATATGTTTGTGTGATCTAATATTGTGATTTCTCTATGTATGCTAATCTGTCATTGAGCGCGTAACACAGTTATAGGAGTCGCGAACCTGTAATTGTATCTGTAGGATTTATAATGAATCGGGAGAGGATTTATATTTCTTGTACATGATATGACAGACATAACTTGATTAATTAATCGAGAGATTATTAGGCGAGTTGTGAAACAGAAAATCCTTGGTTCGTGATAGCTTATAAGTTGGTTTTGATTGATCATGGGAGTGACTTCAAGATTAAATTATAGGTATTATTTTGTATCTTGGGAGAGAACATTATAATCCATAGAAGGATTGTTTTTAGCAGAGTAGAGACTTGCATATCACAATTGATTGACATTCATTGTAGCCAGCAAAGAAACCTGATTCTTGGATTGCTTTTTATCATCGTTAATTCACAGTTTTTAATTGCTTTATTAGTTTAATTTAGTTGATAGTAAAAACCACAATTTATTCTCCAAACTTCTAAATAGAAAGGAATAATATACTTGATTTGATATTGTATTCAGTCCTTCCCTGAGAACGAACTTAACATAAAATCACTGCAACATGGTGTATGTGAGACCAAAAATTTCGCAGTGATGCGGATGATATATTGGACTGGAATAAGTGATCCAGTTGATAATTAACCCCTCTAAGTCTAAGATATTATGTAAAATTTGCTAAACCTGTAAGATATTTTGCTTCAACGGTATTGGTTATATTGATTGACTATAATTTAAAAATGATATGTTATTAATATTTTAGATTATTAAAATAGAATATATTAGTTCAATATGATAATAAATGATGTGCAATCTTCCTGCAGATTTCTTACAGACTTGTAGATGTTCGACAAATTTAGCCATCCATAAGAGGCACAGCCGAGTACAACTGAGTATGGTTGGAATTGAATTTTTCGAGCTGTGACACTAAATTTTTTTATTTTTAATATGTAAACTCACATTTTAGCTAATGATTTTCAATGGTCGGAGATGCTATAAGTTTTTTAACAAGATGATATCTGATTAGCCGAGCGTCGCTGTTGATTTTTATATCATACACTATCATTTAGATTTTTAAATAATTATTGACTATTGATTCGCATCATCATAAAAAACTATTAATTTACATAAATTTCTGATAGATATAGGAATCAGTACTATTGTGATAATAAAATATTAAAAATCATATTTTAAAGTGATTGTTTATTTTTTTAATAAAATTTCAAGAATTAAAATAATTTAATGAAAAAAAATCAGGATTTTCAACTTTAATTCAGAAATTCTTACAAATTTGTAGACAAAGAGTACGAATAAACTGATTTGAGTTATATATCGTTATAAGACAATTATTTGGTTTATCATATTTATGAAATGAGATGGAGTGAGAATGAAATAATTTTTTTTTTTTTTTGAAACAAGAATGAAATAAATTTTATTTTCTAAAATGATGTTGATCAAAAAAAATGTCAACAATTTCATTTCTACATGTTTTCTTTTGATTTTTTATCATAAAAAATTTAAACACTTTCGTATTCGTATTTTTCTTGTTGGATGTTGATTCTCTCTTGTCACCACAAGTTAGAATGATTATAACAAGGCATTTCAAAGAAGATTACACTCTCTGCATGCTCCATTTTATTTCATACTAGCCTTTAACCCGTGCAAAGCACGGGCGGGTATAATTCGTAATTTATTAATTATAATTTAAATTTTAACACTATTTTATTAGTATTTTAGTATTAATGAATTGAATTTTAGTTAAATTATATTAACCAACTGATTATATCTTCTAACGGAAATTTAGCTTTCACAATTTATATTATTCAATTAATTTTAAATCAAATTTTTCATATTTCATATATCTTCATATGTTACGTGATGGTTCGTGTTTGTAACGAAATAGAACACGTTAGAGTTAAATTTTGAGTAAAATACGTTATAATTAAAAAGTAGCGTCTCTAATTATTTATATGTATTTTAGACAAAAGATATTAAAAATTGTATATTTATAATTACTTATACATTTGTCTATAAGTATTTTTTAATATTAATATATGTTATTAACAGTAGTTTCACCTTTTTCAACTAATTATAAATTATATTTAATAAGATATTAATATACATAAGGAGTGTTTTTAGTATATAAAACTGTTTAATAGATATCTTGTAGATTTTTAGTTTTATAGGAGAGTACCAAACCAAAATTTTGTATGATTACAAATTATACCCATGTTGGCTTTTTATAATATAGTATAGATTAACGCAGATAATCGATGATACTTCCAATAATATGATTAACCGCTTACCATATGAATAAATAAATTAATATCATCACTCATCAGCCACGTACATCTATTTTGAGATGCTCACGTCGGTGAAATGCAATTCGAGGAAATCTATCACCATCGATGGAGGAACATTGCCAACTTCCTTTAGATGGCCTTAACCAGTTGTGATTCCCATAAAAATATTCCCAAGATATTGTAAGAAAAACTCGATTCATTCCAGTAAATTGAAACGTTACTGATTTAGTAGTAGATTGCTTAACATGCTCATATCATCGTTTACGCAGAATCAATATATTACTCACCAGAACTCAAAATCCAGATTCATATGCAGGTGCTGCAGTAAAGGAGTTAACAATGGAACTCCGGCTTATAAATATGATATATGCTAGCAAGAATGCACTACAGACTGTTTATTTGTTTATATCATGTATAGAGATCAAAGGACATATAAAAGAAAACAACATATGAAGCAATCATAATACCAGTTGAGTCGCCAATAGAATAACTCCATTGTGTACATCAATAGTACTCATCGATCAGTTATAAAGTCCACTTAGTATCTTAGATCCGAGTGATGATTTGGCTAATGGCAATAGTGATTATACCAGCAGGATCTTCCATGAAACCCCTCTTCTTCTTCATCTTTACTGTGAATCCACCACAAGAGATTTGTAAGCGAGTTCCCATCATCGTACCCATTCAAGTTCCTAATCTTTTCTAAAGCAGCATGTTTGTCATAAATCCCTTCCAAGGCATACACGAAACCCTTCCACCCCTCTCCAACCCCTTCTCTAGCTAAAGCCGGTAAGGTCCATCCTACAAGCTCCTTTGTAAACTCCACATCAGAAAACAAAACCTCACTAATTGGTAGCAGAGGCAGGAGCTGAATTCCCAGCCTGCACTCTTTCCAATCAGGTGGAGCAAACCACAGCCCACTGTCCCTCTTGGTAGACCATAAAACACCAACCACCTTATTTTCCCTCGTGAACTCTTCAGGATACAATTTATCTCCCTCCCTCACATGCCACCAAGTTTGTGCTGATTGAATCTCCATTGCTGAAAGTGTTGAGCCAATAGCAACAAGATGGGTATCTCCGTATGCCAACCCCATTAAAGCAGCTGAATAGTAACCATTTAAAGCCTCACTTGTGCTCTCTTGGTTCCGGCCATCTGCAAATTCAGTCAACCCTCCAGCCCAAGAATGTAACTTCCACAAGTCAAAACACCTCAGACGAGGATAATTAGAATTTTCTCTTCTTCCCAAATTCATAAAGTCAGCCATTAGTGTATAAGCTTGTGGCTTAAACTTCCTTCCCCAAGCAGGGTCTATCTTGGCGAGCACTGCAATTCCATACAAAAAGTACCCAAGATGATAATGGTGATCATTGTATAGCCCAAACCCAAAATCAGCTCCGGAATCAGTAGACCCTTGTTTAGTCAGAATTCCACCCCATTTCCCATCATACAAGAAACCATTGTCCCCAAAAGTCCCATTTAACCACGGGTCAATTGTATCCTTCAAGAACTTCTTTATTGCTGGAATGACATCCGGGTAACACACCTCTTCAGCTATCAGTGCAAACCTCGCAGCCCTAGCCACCAATTTCCCATAGAAGTAGGAAGATGTTGTTCCTATCGTTGTTGAATTTAAATCCTCAACATCTTTGCGGAGTGCAGTACAAATTTCATCATATGATTCTTCTTTGACACCTTTGGTCGAATGCCAAGTTACCGAAACTGGATCAGTTTTCAACTCCCATGAATTTCCAACAACTCCAACAAGATCCCCATCAACACTCTTATACTTAAAATCCTCTAAAACAGTCACAGAACCATTCATTTCCAAAAGTTTAACATGTAGCGGGTGAGCAAGCATCAACAAATCCCCCCACCCTTTCTTCTCCCACTTATACTCCAACGAAAAAGGCTTCGTAAACAAAGCGTCACCGCTCACCGGATAACAAGAACTAAACCGATCAAGAACTTCCTCATACTGACAATTCGGTACAACAGCAAGCCTAATCACACCAGAAAATGCACTAGAAGTAATCTTATTAATGTCATTACTCAATTTAATCGGCGAAGAAGCATACAAGACCCAAGTCTGATTATTATTAAGCTTAATAGTATACTTAGTTCCAGAGCTATTAGGCACACATTCAAGAATAGCATGAATAGTAGAAATCACAATCTCCACACCATTAGTAGCAGCAAACGTAACAAAAGGGCTACCTCTGACAAGAAAGAACCTGAGATTACTCGACGGAAGATCCAAAGTGACACTCAGATCATTAAACGAAGATATCACATGTTTCGAATTCGGGTCAGGGTTATTCAGCACAGAGACAGTAAGATCCAATATAAAAACCTGGTAAAAGAAAGCAGGGCTAGAAAACACAGATGGGTAACAAACAGAAACCGATGAAAGTGAGGATTTGATCATGTAAGGGTGAATATATTCAGGCTGATCGCCATTCTTGAGCACAAAGTTTTGAAAGAATGAGTTAGTGGGCAGAGGGGTTGAGAGAAGATGAGGCGAAAAGAAAGCAGAAGGGTCAGGGAGGATTGTGGATTGGACTTTGGGGAAGAGGAATGGTTGGTTTGGTTGTTTGCGGTGGTGCAGCGGCGGAGACATGGTGGTTTCTTGAGGCGGTGAAGGAGGGTTTGATGGGGCTTGTTGTTGTGGAGGTTTACGAGGTTTTTTAAAAGGCTTGGTGGCTATGATCTTGACTCTTCTTCTGATCTTTTTCAACATATTAAGTTAATTAACGCGTGAAGAAATAAATAAGATTGATTAAAAAAACACTTGATTTGGGATTAGATAATGTGGGAAAAAACAAGAAGTAGTTGGGATGTATAGAATGAACAGAAGTCCAGGATTAATTGTGGCATGCTGACCAGGATAGTTTGTTGGGGTTTAAAGAGGAAAATGTGAAGCGAAGACGGAGGAAAAGGTGGATTGGAAGTGAGGTTAGTGGACTAAGGGGTTGTGTGAAAGTAAGGAAGATATGAAAACGAGGAAATCATGACAAGCAAGAAAACGCTGGTTTCTGTGTCTCTGTGTTTTGGATTTGGCACATAGGTGCCTTTCTGGTTTTGAAATCGTGGGATCAATTTTCTTCGACGGGTGTATTTGAGTTGGAATTTTAAAACTTTTTTTTTCATTTATGAAATACGGGGTATTTGATTGAAATTGTTTGAAATTCATTAAAATCGTAAGGTATTCAATTGAGATTTTAAATTATGCTACAAAATTTGGTGATATTCAATTGTGATTGTTTAAAATCTATTAAAATCTAATGGTATTTAAATGTTGATGGATTTTTTTGGATTTCATAAAATGATGGATTTTGTGGCATTATTCAGTATATTTTATATTTTTTGAAATCCCGAATCTAATTGTATTAGTGTCTATAATTGATTTCTTATGTATAATATTAATCGACAGGGCCTCATTGGTAAATGCTACAAGATCTCGTGCACCGGAACCCATGGTTATGGACCCGAATCCATTAGTATGGAACAATTTTTTATCCAAGCGAAATTCCCTAGTATATGAAAGGGTGAAAAAAGTGCTTTCGTTGCTCTGAAATAAGAAGCCTTCGTATCTTAATGCACGTATTTAATTTATTCGGAGCTATCAGAGCGGGATCCACTTTTTGGGGAATATGAGTCGAAGCGATAACAAAAATATTTCTAGCGGAACACCTTTCCCAATCCCTGGAGAGATGGTTCACTAATAGACCGAGGGAATTTGACTCAGCCAAAATTCATAAGATTTTGAAACATTGTGCTTAAATCCTATCAACTCATGACATTTTATAAAGAATACGCACAAAATCAAAATCACATACAATCCATTAAAATTAATAGACTAAAAACAATCTATTAAAATCTCAATCGAATACACCCTCTTTAGAGGAAGTCCGGCGCTAATCTATATGAGCTACTAAATTCATATTTAGGTAATGTATCAAAAATGAGGCATTTGAACAATATCCTGATGATTATCTAAAACACTAGCACATTCTCGAATCTTGCGAGCATTACCCATTTTTAGGTATTGGAATTGCTATTGGAGTTTGGACTCAAAGTAAATTATCTAAATCACCAGACCCGCTATCTATATTATACTATAATAAACTAACACTGGTATAACTTGTAGTCCAAAATTTTAGATATAATTTTTGGTTTGATACTCTCCCTCCGCAACTAGATATCTACAATGTAGAGATCTATTACTCTTACATTATTAAACAGTTTCGGATATTAAAACACTCATGACAATATATTATTATATAATATTTCACAAAAGAAATTATAATGATGTTAAAAATAAAATTGTAAACATATAATTTTGAATATCTTTTTTTAACAAAAACCTTCCGAAAACTCTTTTTAACTCTAACATGTTCTATTTCAATACAAATACTGTTGCACAATAAATATTTTTTTTTTCATACATACGAAGATAAACGAAATATGAAAAATCTGATTTAAAATTTATTGAATGATAAATTATCACATTCAACAACATAAAAATATTTATAAATAGATAATAAATTGTAAAAGCTAAATTTTCGTGAGAAAATATAATCAGTTGGTTAATACAATTTAATTAAAATTCAGTTCATTAATATTAAAATATTAACAAAATAATGTTAAAATTAATTAAAAATAGTAAATTACGAACTATATAAGCGCTCGTGCTTCGCACGGGTTAAAGGCTACTATATTATTATTCGATAATTAGATAGGTAACTTGTTGGACTTGCTTACTTCCCAAAATTTTAACTCTACGAATTTTAAAATCTCAATTGAATATATTTTTTAATTCTCATTATTTTTAATGTATATAAACAAAATAAATTTACTTGTTGATGTTGTGGGATTTGAATTAATAAATTCGAAGGTATTGAATATAATTTTTTTTATAATTATTTCAAATATATTTTTTGTTTGATATAAAATTTGAGTAAAATATATTAAAAAAAAATATATTTCTGCGATCCACGTACCGGGCCTCTTCAACGGACTGAATCCGACCCGAATAAGCTGGGTTGACACTCAGGAAACTCAACAATAGAAATTTTGGTAGCGAGCAAGAACCAAGACGAAGATTGTAAATATTTAGCAAAAAAAAAAAGGATAGAAAATGGCAGGATTGCTAGCATGGGCAGCAGATGTAGTAAGAAAAACAGGTGTTAGCGATGATGAACAAGACGACGTCGCTTTTGATTCAATCCCCTTGATTTTCACTCCCGAACAACAAAAATATGTTCGAGATTTGGATCAAAAGGCCAATTCACTCACTCGTTCCATTCAAGATTTGCGCCTCAGACTCCCCCCTCCTGATATTTCAGAGCGTCTTCCTCATTTACACGCCCATTCTATTGCATCTAATGCTGCCCTTGCTCTTCAATTGAATGCTCATTCAGCCACTAAGGAACAGGTGATGATTTTCTTCAATTGCTGTGATTCTTTGTTTTTTATTGTCAAATTTGCAGCTTTTGTTGTTTTTATTTGTGGGTCTGGATCTTTTTCTAGAATGAGGTGTTTTTAGCTTGATATGTGTGATTTTACACATACACTGCACTTTCTGGCGATCCTTGCTCTGGAGACTGAAAGACAGGTTTAGAATTGTCATTTGTTCGTATTTGGTGTTTAGTTATCAGTTAAGAATTATTACTTCTATCGACAAAATGTACAAATTTTGTTGTTTTTCTCTCTGGGTTTAGGATTGTGAACTAGTAGAAGAAGAATGCATTATTGAGAAAGAGTTTGTTTCTTATTCGGACACTGAGGTGTTCTGGAACTTTTTCGACAATGGGGTGTTTTAAATATGATACAAGTTAAGAATTTTAAGATGTTTTGTCCAATTTCAAACGGTCTTCTTGATTTGAACTAATGATGTGAAAATTAAACATCAGATCCATGTTCTTGTAGGCACAATTAAGAGAGATTACTTTACAAGAAGAAAATGAAGCACATCTAAAGGCTATATCAAACTGCGAGAAGAAGATACAGGAGAAATTGCAGGAAGCTGATCTTCTTCAGAATAAGTTAAAGGTTAGATCTTTACTGCCAGGCTTTGTATATTAATAGAGAGCATATCACATGTGTAGCCCTAGTTTGTTAATTTTTATCCAACTCCTCAGTGCTCAAATGTTTTTGCCTTCCATATATATGATTTTCTATGTATCATGTAAGGGATTATATATTTTGCGTTCTGTAATATTACGCTTCTAAGTGGCGCGAATATGAATTTGGTATTTTGTAGGATTCAGTTGTGAGTCAAGAACAATCATATTCTGAAGTGTTTGTGGTTCCATGCAAAGAGATTCCCTTTGAGAACCAACTTAATTCACACATTTTAATTTCCTGTAATAGGTTTATGGTCAGGATCTTTTAGGTAAAATGTGGGTTTATTTACAGGGGTTGTTACCATTATTGTAGAACAATTATAGGGCCTATCATCCCTCTGGTTCTTCTCATTTCAGAACTACAAGTTTACACATTACACCTCGCGTCTAAGCTGTATGCATGTATTCTGTACATGTCATGTATATGTATCTGTATTACCTGTTTAATACCTGCGTACTTGTTGATGCATCATCTTTATAAATATATACTAAACAGGAAATGGACTTGGCTGAAAATAATCTGAAGGCTGAACTGGAAAATGTTCAAGCTTCACTGGATGCTGAGGGATCCGGTGACATGATTGATTCAGCAGTTAAACCTAAAGCCGTAGTAGAAGCTAAAGGGAATATAGAAGCTCTTCTAGAAAAGTTGGATAGAAAGAAAAGAGAACTGGTTAGTTGAATGTTTTTCTTTATCAATTATTTATTTTTGTTTTCAAGTTCATTGATAAAATAATGAATCCTCTTAGGGCTCAATGGAACTGATTGTTGAGAATTTGGAAATTAAGTGGGCAGAAGTGCAACAAAATGCACTAAAGCAGCCTAGGCCAGGTACTGTGCATCATCACTGTGTTTGTGTGTGAATATATATATATATATATATATATAGGAATATAGGAGGAAGATCCTAAGAAAACCCAGCTTATCAAGAAAACCGAGAAACCCACTTAATCACCGTTGATTTTATAAATTGTAATTCATCAGAAAAATTAATCAAATCTAATTAATAAGGATAGTATGGTAATCTTCTACCTATATTTAATGCATTCAATCAATACTGTGTATTTAATGCATATAATCAATACATTTCCTTCTCCGAAAAGATTTGTACCAAATCTTACTTTGGTATTCACACTACAACAATCAAACTTCTATATACTGATTATAATTTTAAAATATACACATTATTTGACTAACATAAATAATAAGTTATGCAATTAATTGATTTCCTTTTCTATATTATTCGTATCCTAATCAATCCGCCAGGCATTTAGTGTGTCTTAAATTTGAATTTCAAATTTTAAATTTCAAAAGATTCACCTTCATTTAGGTATTTATTTTTATCTATGATTTTCTGACGTAGGAAGTTTCTTTAAGTGTTCTTTTAGATATTATTATATTTTGTATCAGGATTCTTTTAAAAATTCGACTATATATTATTCGATTATATTTGAGCAAACATTTCACAATAATATAAATTTATTAAAATATCAATTTAAAGATTCTACTATATATTATTCTACAAATGTGAGTGAACATTTATCGGAATCTCGTAATATTATAATATTTCAATGTTCAACTAAGTGTTCACGTGTCTTTTAATCTTTATTATTTTGTTGTATTCAACCAAACATTTTAAAGAATCTCCATATAAAAAAAGGGTATCTTTAATAAAATCATAATCTAATTATTCTTTTTAATCTATAATAATAATAATAATTTAACATTACTTTAATGATTGAGCGAAAAAAATGATAATGAAATTAATATTTAGAGTAATGTATAAGTGAACATCTACTAGAATCTCAACATACTATTATGAGATAGATATAATTTTAAAATATACACATTTTTTGACTAACATAAATAATAAGTTATGCAATTAATTGATTTCCTTTTCTATATTATTCGTATCTCAATCAATTAGCCAGAGCATTTAGTGTGTCTTAAATTTGAATTTCAAAATTTGAATTTCAAAATTTGAATTTCAAAAGATTCACCTTTATTTAGGTATTTATTTTTATCTATAATTTTTTGACGTAGGAGGTTTCTTTAAGTGTTCCTTTAGATATTATTATAATTTTGTATGAGGATTCTTTTAAAAATTCGACTATATATTATTCGATTATATTTGAGCAAACATTTCACAATAATATAAATTTATTAAAATATCAATTTAAAGATTCTACTATATATTATTCTACAAATGTGAGTGAACATTTATCGGAATCTCATAATATTATCATATTTCAATGTTCAACTAAGTGTTCACGTGTCTTTTAATCTTTATTATTTTGTTGTATTCAACCAAACATTTTAAAGAATCTCCATATAAAAAAAGGGTATCTTTAATAAAATCATAATCTAATTATTCTTTTTAATCTATAATAATAATAATAATTTAACATTACTTTAATGATTGAGCGAAAAAAATGATAATGAAATTAATATTTAGAGTAATGTATAAGTGAACATCTACTAGAATCTCAACATACTATTATGAGATAGATATAATTTTAAAATATACACATTTTTTGACTAACATAAATAATAAGTTATGCAATTAATTGATTTCCTTTTCTATATTATTCGTATCTCAATCAATTAGCCAGAGCATTTAGTGTGTCTTAAATTTGAATTTCAAAATTTGAATTTCAAAATTTGAATTTCAAAAGATTCACCTTTATTTAGGTATTTATTTTTATCTATAATTTTTTGACGTAGGAGGTTTCTTTAATTGTTCCTTTAGATATTATTATAATTTTGTATGAGGATTCTTTTAAAAATTCGACTATATATTATTCGATTATATTTGAGCAAACATTTCACAATAATATAAATTTATTAAAATATCAATTTAACTATTCTACTATATATTATTCTACAAATTCGAGTGAACATTTATCGGAATCTCATAATATTATGATATTTTCATGTTCAACTAAGTGTTCACGTGTCTTTTAATCTTTATTATTTTGTTGTATTCAACCAAACATTTTTAAGAATCTCCATATAAAAAAATGGTATCTTTAATAAAATCATAATCTAATTATTCTTTTTAATCTGTAATAAAAATAATAATTTAATATTACTTTAATGATTGAGCGAAAAAAATGATAATGAAATTAATATTTAGAGTAATGTATAAGTGAACATCTACTAGAATCTCAACATACTATTATGAGATAGATAGATTTAAGTAAAATTATAACTAAATTGGAAGTTGTTAGGTGTTCCGTTTATTGATCATATATAATATGTGTTCTTTTTAAATAAAAAAATAATTAAATTAACATAATTTATTTAATTAAGTGATAATTAATTAAGATTCTACTAATTAATATTATAATATTAATATTATAAATTTACTAAAAATTGTATACAATGACTTAAGTTATAATTTTACTTACTTCTATCTCATAACAGTATGTAGAGATTCTTGTAGATGTTCACTTGTACATTACTCTGAATATTTATTTCATATTAGAAAGTACAATTAGATCATGATTTTATTAAAAGATATCATTTTTTTATATGAAGATTCTTTAAAATGTTTGGTTGAATATAATAAAATATTAAATATTAAAATACACGTGAACACTTAGTTAAATATTAAAATATTATAATATTATGAGATTCCGATAGATGTTCACTCAAATTTGTAGAATAGTGATCTATATTGTGATATTTGATGATATCAATCAAATCTAGTATATATGAAATCTTTTTGTAACATAAAAATACATTAAATTAATGACATTAATTTCATATTTAACGAGATCTTCCTCTTAAAGAATCTTTCCGTAAAATATTTCCTTAGTTACTTGATGTGGGTTGGTCCTTCCAAGTTTAATTGACCAAATTTAATTTTTTCTAAATTAATATTTTTTGTCAACAAATTTATAGTACAAGCAAAATAAAAAAACACCTAATAAAAATTTCATTATACTTTTTAAATGTATAAAATTACTGAATTCGATTTTTTAAATGTATAAGATCTAATTGAATTCCTTTAGATGTTTATATTCATAATAATAAAATATAACTAGATTCCATTAACTATTTTATGCAGATTTTTGAAAAAAATAAAAGATATATTGAGTTGTACAAGATATCATAAATAAAAGATATGCAAATATTTGAATAAGATTCCGTCCAAGATTGTCTAGATTTTTGATTCGGGTAGAATTTGATTGATATTAGATTGACATTATTGAGTTGACATTATTGAGTTGTGCAGCATACCAAGAATAGAAGATATGCTGATATATAAATAAGATTATGTCCAAGATTGCCCCTCTAAATTTTAAATTAAATTTATTATTCTATTTTATAATCAACGGCATCTAAGAGGGTTTCTCGGTTTTCTTGATAACTGAGTTTTCTCTGGAACCTCACTCTATATATATATATATATGAATGTTAGCAAATAGCCCGAGCCCTTATAAATTTTCCTTTTCTGGTCTAGATAGTGTATATGATGCATAGCAACTTACGTGGTTATGACACGAGATTAACAGCACGATCAGAACATTGATAAACATTGTCGCCAAAAAAAATACTGGTCACATAGTATTCCTTTCTTACCTCCGTCAATGAAATTTTTGTAAAAAAAACTGTTGCCGCTGCTACTAATTCTAGGTCTGCCTTTGGTTTACTGCCTGTTTTATTGCTTTTACATCGTATGTTTTCCTAAGTTATAGAATTACCTAAGTTATAGAATTACCTCGAATGTTGGCAATTAGAATATAAATGCTCTCTAGCTCCTAGTCTTAGAATATGCATTTGATTGTTTTTTTATTTAGAAACTGGCCATTGGTAACATATCCATGCAAGCCCTCATAAATCACAAGTGTCTAAAATTTTCCCAACTGGATTAAAACTTTTGGTGACAAATGAATATGTTTTGAAAGATGCTCTTGGCAAAAGAGATGACTGTGTTAATTATATCATGATGAGTAATAATAGGGATTTGATGTATTTTCAGCTGAAAGAGAAAAAATATTGGACAGACAGCTTCACAGCCTTATTGAGCAACTAGCATCAAAGCAGGTTTGTGATTTTCAATGCTTCGTTGAAATATTTTATGTATACTGTAGTTAACATATCTGCTTTGCCAAGTTGATCAAGTGTTTTATGGTCTTCATGCCATTCATGTCAGGCACAAGCAGAAGGATTGGTCAATGATATCCATGTGAAGGAGATCGAACTAGAAAGCCTAAATGGATTGTGCAGGCGAATTGACACAAATACTGCAGAGATGAATGCTACCAGAAACAGGTATAACAGGACAAACTCTCAAAAGGGACCTCTCTATTCTGATTATATTGTTGATCCATACGACAAGCCTCCTTATAATGCTAGTGGCCGAGTTGAGAGCCTGCAGAGGCAAATGCTGATGAGGTCAGCTTTTGTGCTGTACATTTTATTGCTTCACATCCTGGTATTTATCAAAATATCTTTTTGAAGGTCTTCTTGTAATACAAATTATATTAGTCCCCCTTATAAGTGGATCAGCTTTATTACATTGCGCTCCAGCATGTACATACTACACGCACGTTTTAAATTTTAATGAAATACTATTCGACTACTGATTTATAAATTTTGCTTGTTTCATATTGTTTGAGCTCTTGTTTGCTTGTTTTCAATTCCTATTGCTGCACTTTGGATCCCTTCAGCAATTCTTGCACAAAAACTTGTAAACTTTGAGTTTTGAGGGTATAAAGTATTAAGCCACATTAAAGTAGATAATCAATAAAATAAATCCTTCCAGGCTCCAGCATAATGGTTTGAACAATACTTTAAATTGCTTCTTAAAAAACATAAATTTAAACATATATTAGCATTAGATATATTGGAATCAAAAAACTTATATCTCTGGTTGGCACTCTGCGGTACTTATATGTCAGCATTAGATATAATGGAAATAAAAAATTAATCTGGTTGGCTCTGTGCGGTACTTTCTTCCCTTTATCTGTCTACTTGCCCAATTCTTTACATGTAGCCGGAACACACTTGGCTTTTTCATCGAAGTACACAGTTCCTTATTCTCTGCAAATTTGGATTTTAATCTCATCCACCACTTTGTCTATATCAACCTTGTATAGCCTCAGGTTTTGCCGAATATTTTAAGTATATTGATGGGAATGGCCTTCTTGGGTCGGGAAAATAGTTCTTTTTCCTGTGTTTGCAGTTAAAATAGCTTTTGAACTGCAATGATTTTTTCAGCTTTTGAAGAACTGTGGAATGGGACGTGGAACAGAATAGTTTGTTGAAAGAGATTGATTAATGATGATGCTTTCTCAAAAGAAATCTAGAAGCAAGAACTGAAATATAAGAAAATGGTTTCAAGGTCTGTTTCAATAAATGCCCACAGACTTTGATGAGACATCTAGAATTTTAATCTGGGTTTTAATTGAGGCATGTAAGTCTAACTGATGTTGGATACTATGTCCGGATTACTCCCTCACAAGTTCCCGTTACCAGTCATGATAGAAAAATTACTGTAAAGTGCATCAATATAAAAGTAAAGTATGTAATGTTAACTTTGGATATAGATATTACCCAAATTATGCAGATAATTTGAACATGTTGCATTGAGATTATGAAATTATTGGAAACTTGTATTGTAATGGTCCCGCGTTCACTTTTACTGGTAGATTTTGTATATACAAGTACCAGAGTTCTTTTAAGAACTATCAAATAGCTTCACAATAATCAAGCTCTGCACTCCTATACTTCATTCTTCATATCAATTAGAGAAATGATAGAAGAAACCTGTAGTAGTAATGACCCGTAAAGTTGTAAACAGAAAATTACATGTTTGTCAGTTGTCATGAATGGTCTTGCTTTCCTACAGGTAGAACCTTTTAATTCCAGTCCCAGTTCTGGAATTATGATAGCGAGTTTGTTTAATGGATGTTGGTCCAGTGGAGTTATTGTTGTCCATGATGGTCATTAAGGCCATTTGCTATCTAAAAGTGGGATGTTTCCTTGCAGAACTTGATTTTCTAATTTCTATATTTTAAGTAATATTTTGATTTAACTTATAGGAGGGTAAAGATTAGCCTCACAGTGACTTAGGGAAAAGAATGCAAATAAATGGGACCAGAGTGGAAAGTAATTGGACCACAATAGCATTACTCATTTTGTCACTGAAGAATCATATGGAGAAAATCCACCTCAATTTGATGACCTGCTAGTACTACTTTCTTTGTTCATGTTTCTGCATCTGGATTGTCTAAAATTGTAGATGTTCATTTGTAGTGAACTCTTTTGGTGAATGATTTTCATAAATGATTATTATGTGCATTTTCTTATAAATGCAGTTTTATATTTATCTTCCATACGGAAAATGTTTTGAGATTTAAGTAGGTAATAGACACTTCATAATCAAGTCAAGTACTTCTTTATAAAATCTCATGATACAATGCTTACTATTGCTTACAACAGATGCAAAACTTCTAGGGGAAAAAACAATCAAGACAAAGGAAGTCACTTCAAAAGCTCTACAAGTTTAATGTATGAAAAAAAAACTGAAAGCAAAATGGTGGAATATTCTTTTTGCCTTTCCCTCCTATTGTACATTCTAGTTTCGAACAGAATCATTAATGGAACTTGAAACTACCTGGTCCAATGTTGTCCTGTTTCGACTGTAGTAGTTTCTCCTCGTACGTTCTCCGGCCTTCTGTCTTCATCACCTGAAGCAATATATCACTCCAAGTATCAATTGGTCCAGGTAAACACCAATGAACACAATCATTATATAGTGTCCTGTTATCATTTGGCCAGTGACCATATCTCCCAGGATGACCATCTGGTCTTAACAGCATTGCTGGTGTTAAATCCAGTAACCTGAATCTCTTTCCTGTTCTCTTGGCTTCTTGTTCTGCAACCTTAAATTCCTCTCTTTGTGTCATGTACAATTCTAAATTTATCCCTTCCATGCTTACCTCGTTGCTCTTGAACGGTTTTCTTCGGACACAATCACCACCATCATTCCAACTCCCGTTTTCAAAATGCATTGGTGAGTAAGTCCTCAAATATGTTACACCCTTGAACTTCTTCAAGCTGTTAATCGCTCTAAAAGCAGTTCTCAGTGCTTTTTTGTATCCATATGTCATTGGATAATCGGTTATCTTCTCTATCTGACAAAATCTGCAGCCAACTATCTGACCCTTTTCATAGTATATACCAGGACGGCTGAACCAGTGGCCAGCATTAATGATCACGTGATCAAAATCTTCAATTTGGGAAGTCCATTTTGTATCAAATTCGTCAAGGTAGAGGTTGAAGAGGCCAGCGTGAGTCGAATCATTAAATTTTGCTTCTTCTGTCTTCACCAAGAAGGGTGATGAAAATGTTGATAATGTGAAATTGTAACCAACATATTTCCACCTTATAAAATTTTGATCTGATGTGTATGAATTCTCTATAGGAAATTCCACCTGTAAGATGTGAAGGAAATTAAAATTTTTGATGTATAATACAAATAACATAAACTGATGTCATGTCATCAAGATTGGAAACTTTACCTACTAAAATGTAGGTGACATATTTATGTATAGACATCATCTCTATTGTTATTTCAATAACGTCACTCCAAGTCTCAACTGCTCAAAGGTATATACTTATGAGGCCCAAACATCCCTCTAATTCATTCACAGTGGCTCCTACTTATAAATCAGCCTTCTTAATTCCATCAGCTAACACATTAATGTTGTGTTTGGTTGGGGTGAATGATTCCGGAAGGAATGGAATGAAAAATGAACTATCTTATGGACAATTTTGAAGAAATTTCATTCCTTTCTCCATTCCGTTTCTTGCACCATGTGGTAGATATCACACCTTCAATTTGAGATGGAATGCTCCATTCTCTCCCATCCTCAATTTCTTCTCAAATCTCATCATAGCAATTTTGCACTTCCTCAAATTTTTTTCAAAACTTCATTCCTATCTCTATTAGTTTCAACTATTTTTACTCATTCCATTCCATTCCATTTCATTCTCCCCAACCAAACACAACATAAAGGAAACCATAATAACTATCTGAATTAAGATACATCTTCCCCTTAAAGATTACTGTAAAATCATCCGGTAACTTAATTATATCAGCTAAATGATGCTTGTCTCAAACTTCAACACACAGCTTCAATTACGACAGTATTACTGCATACACTTGTCACTTGTGTATGAAGTAATTATGTTTATATGTATAAACTCTTTATGGACAGTGAATTTAGGAAAAACAGAGAAAAGGGAATAAAAAGTAATGGTATGTGATAGTAGCCTCATTTTCAAGTTTTCAACCTTGGCCGACTCTTTACGCATACAACAAGTCATGTGCAAAAGTTCCCGAAATATGTGTTCTACACTTCTCTAACTTTCGCACACAGTAACAATACATGAGAAATTTCTAGTAGTTATGTCATTGTCACATTCCACCTAAATATCTCCAAACTCTTCAACTACTCCATGGTGACTTTCCAGCAATTGTCCTTAACCTAATGCCTTAATTTTCAATTAACACATCATATCATATGGACTAGTTTCTCAACCAAAAACATACATGTACATTTAATATAGTCATGCTTTATAATTTTCCGCCCTTAATTAGCGCCGCTAATATGTTCCAATCAACATCAAGAGTAGACCTACTCCCTGTTTTATGTATGCGCAGATTTGACTAAGCAATTTCGAGATCAGAGTAAAGTCTCTTGGCGTACGCAAAATTAGTGGAAAATATGAGTACTAACTTTAGACCATCAGATAATAAATAAATAAATTATGTGTTATACTGAATTGCAATTAACAAACGCGATGGATTTTTATCCGTTGTCTGTACTCTTGAATTCGATTATCACTCACTCGAAAACTTAACATTTTCAAGGCACGTAAGTCTAAATATTCAAAAAAGAAGCACAAAAATGTAAGAGGAATTGGTACCGGGGATAACATGCAGATCAAAGATTGGAGCTGGTTCCTCCCAAGTGAATCACCGACAAAAGTTAAAGACTTATCTCTAACAAGTTCAAGAAACTGATACGGATTAAACCTCGGAAGCTCACACTCATCCGGCTTCCACTTCCACTTCATATAATTCAAATCAGGCTTCCCATACTTGACACAATTCTGATGTTCATGAATGGCCCAACACGACTCGTTCGTGTAATAAGGCGGCTGATCCGTGGGGACCCACTCCCCGGTAAAAATGTCACAATCCTCGTGCTCAGTGATGACTATGGAGCTGATGTTGGCGTGGTCCGGCGGAAAAGAGGATTCCGGCGAAGGGGTGGCCGGGAGAGTGGGGTGGGGGGAGGAGAAGGCGCGGAGAGGGTAGTAGAGGGGGATGAGAGTGAGGAGGAGGAGGGTGGAGATGAAGAAGATGATGAGTTTGGAGAATTTGGGGTGGAAGAGGGGAGTGTGGTTAGCGGCAATATTGTTGGACTTCATTGAAGGAGTTTGTGTTTGGCTAATGGTGACTTGGGATTGGGGACAGGAGAGGTGGTTAATGGTTATGTAAGAGAGAGAAGAGAAGAGTGTCACTCATATGTGTCGGTTGTGGTTAGATATTTGATGCAACCTTCGTCACATCTGTCAGTATGTGTACCGTACACGCTCAGTTTAGATCGGTCGAGATTGTTGGACGGTGAAAATCGAAATAATTATAGGAGTATATGATTAGTTTGATTAAAATTTAAAATCCAAATATAAAATGCCTGGCCTGGATTTTTGTAATTTTTTTTATATGAGGCGCATTGGATGGGATTAATGTTTAATTAGTTTAAATGAATCCAAATTTATATTTATGTAATTAAATAAATTTGAATGTTTCTCAATTTTTTATGAGTCTGGTTCTGTTTATTAACAAGTTTAAACACTAGTTCAGTCTATACTCATTTTACTAACAAGCATAAACTCGAAAACACTCGTTCCATGTTTCATGTAAAATTGGACTTAATGAAAGAAATGTTGGATTGTATAATGAGAATTAAAAAATTAAGTATAAATATTGAACTGAACCGATCTTAATTGAAAGATAAATATCTATTTAATGTCTCGATATTTGATCAGAAGATAGAGGCATGAAATTTAGGAAACTTTTATGAGAAATTTTTTAGGGTACTTGGCATTTGCTTGCTCTAATAAATTAAAACTTGAACCTGATGCAGTAGACGATTGTGCATTTGTGCTTAAACAGAACCGATGACCGCATATTGTTGGCCACACAAAATACAAATTTCTTCATACTAAAACTTTATACCCTTAAATTATACAGACTGAAGTTAATGCAAAGTAAAACGACGACTACTTCTAGCTACGTGACTTTCCCTCTTCACCATCTCAAGTAAAAAATCATTCCAAGCATCAATTGGGCCAGGAAGGCACCAATGCACACAATCATTAACCAAGCCTTCTTTCTCCCCAGGCCCATGTCCATACTTATTTGGGTGCCCATCTGGTCTCATCAGCATAACATGCGTCACGTTCAACAGTCTAAACCTCAATCCTTTTCTTCTCCCTGTTTTTTCTGCAGTTTCAAATTCTCTTAGCTGAATGTTATTTATTTTCAAATTGTAATCATCCAAGGCCATTTTATTTCTCCTGTAAGGCCTTTTTCTTGGACAGTTTCCACCCTTGTCCCATTTACCATTTTCGAAATGTGAAGGTGCATATGTTCTCAGAAAAGTGACACCCTTGTATTTTTTCACTGTGTTTATGGCTCTGAAGGCTGTGCGAAATGCAAACTGGTAGCCGAACTCAGCCGGGTACTGAGTGATGTTCTGGGGGCAGTAGAGGCATCCGATGAGGCGGCGTTTAACGTAGTACATGCTGGGACGGAAGAACCATTGGGCTGCAGAAATGATCACGTAGTCGAATTGTTTTATTTGGCTTGTCCATGACTTGTCAAATTCGTCCAGGTAAAGATTGAAGGGGCGAGTCACGTCCTTAGGATCTGTTTTTTGTGTCCGGACCAAGTAGGGTGACCAAAAAATGGAGATATTAAAGTTGTAATCTTTGTACTCCCATCTTCTGGAATCCTGGTCTTCTTTATTGTGGGAAGTTTCTATTGGATGTGTTACCTTCAAATGCAAGCAAAGAAGATGTCAAGCCTATGAGAACTTTCAAATCAAGATTGTTAAGCATAGGTCTCACTCTTCACAACTAAGAATAGGTTCATAATAGAGCAACAAAAAAAAGTACTTATTTCAGGAAAAAGTACAGTTTCATGTAATTTTCTCCAGAAATAAGCTCTTATTTCTGAAAGTTTCATGTACTTTTCTCTGGAAATAAGTACTTATTTCTGAAAAATAAGATTTGTCAAACGGTCACTTAATTTCCTCAACATAGCATGCATGCTCAACAACACACACAGAGAGATTGAAAAAGGTGGGAGATGGCATACCTTAGACAAGAGACATATCAATGACTGCACATGATTTCTAGCAATAGAGTCTCCGACAAAAGCAAGAGACTTGCCTCTCATTAAGCTCAAGAAGATCACCGGATCAAACACTTCCAATTCACATCCATCAGGCTGCCACCTCCACTTGGTAAACCCTATATCTGGCCTCCCATTCTTTATACAATTCTGATGCTCCTGAATGGCACCGCAGGTCTCATTCGTGTAATAAGGCCCCCTCCGGTTCCTCACCCACTGCCCTTTAAACAAATCACACTCCACCTTATCGACATTTCTCGAAAGACTGAATTGTGAAATTGATCTTGATAATCTGATGATCGACTTCTGTAATGAAGGGTGGAAAATAGAGGTGATTGTAAAGATGATTGTGAAGGCAACGAGCAATAGAGTTGTTTGTGGGATTCTTCTTGTTGGGTTCTTGGAAAATAATATTACTGTAGTATCATGTTGGACCTTCATTGAAAAAGCTTATGGAGGCTGGATCATTATACTAATGGAGAAACAGAGGAAAACGAGGGACTAATTTTCAACGCTATTCTTGCGCTATATCATCAACAAAGTAATGGTTCTCTGTCTATATATATCATATATACAGCTGTTGCTGCTCAATATTGGGAAAAAGTAATTATATTACATTAATATCACTAACAAAAAGATTGTATTAGAAGTAATTCAAGTTTTTAATGCATGTAATCCATATTTGAAAAAGTTTACCATTACTTGTAAGAAGAGTAAAGCAAGAGCATTTGGAACCATCAGAACATTGGAATACAAATGGTAAGTGCATGCATATTGCACAAATCAAGTACAATATGAGATTATGAGTAGATACAAATTTAAAGAAAACGAATCCATATCAGGGATTATGATTCCGTCTTGCCAGAAATACTTGCTATATATATGATTTTCTTGCAGGGATTGATATTTTCCACTAATGATATATCCATAATTATTGCCTTAATTGTAGGTCAGTTTTGATATTGCTGACATGCAAGGTTGAGCTGGGGACAAGATTACAAATGTTATATTTAAAACTCGAATTTAATTTAAAATAAATTATTTTTAATATCTAATCAAATTCAACTATATATAATTCTTAGGCCTTTTGCATATCCCATATACATGAACTATATAAATACCTTGTTCAACAGCTTTATATTTTAGAACGAATAAAGATGAGAAAAGCTGGTCATATATCTCTTAATTTGTTTCCAAGTTTTTTTTTTAAATGCAGAGAAAGCAACAGAGAATATGGCTAGATTTCTTGGAGTAAAACAAGTTACTAGTACGAAGATATTTAATATCTCAACATTCTCACATTCTTTTCTTTATTTTGTTGGACAAATTCGGGAACTAACCATGGAGGAAAATTACATACATGTTTTCCCTTCTTTTCTACTACCAATTATAGAGTATGAAGGTTGGCAGTACACTACAGACAATCATCTTTAACATATGCTAGCAAACTTAAATTATGGTTATCGACCAGTAGACGATGAAAACAGAGGGAATGATGACTAGGTGATTTGCACCTGGTAGTAGATAAATCATGACACGTATTTGCATATTGGCAAGGGAGAAACTTCGCCTGAGCTGTAGCCAACTAATGATAAAGCATTCGAAGATCCTTACAGTGACTACATGTCCATGGAAGCATATATGGGTCCAGGCAATAGGAATGAACACATCTAGTGTGGCAGAGATGACATCTGATGAGCATATCCTCAGGTTCCCGAAAAGAGCATCGGCCACAAACAGGTGCTGCAGACAACTGCATGACAATGACATTTAGACACAACATAAGGCTGTGATTGTGAACTATATGTAACAAAACTGGAAAAGAATAGTTATAGGAATGCAACATTGAGTTTATAACTTATGTATCTAGTTTCAGATATTTGGAGTCGTAGACATGCTAGATTGCAAGAAATAAAAAGTGTAACGGGATGCGCAGAAAATTGGAGGCATACAACCATAAGACAGTCGTTTGTTAGAATGTAGGAACAAAATTGATTAGACTAATATACATTCACCATAAGTGACACGGTATAAATAGATTAGATATGAGGCTAGTGCATAAAGCCGGTATAACTTATAGAACAGAAGAGACTGAAAGCAAAAAGGTATGCTCCAATATAATTATTGTCTACATATAAAGAATTAATCAGTTTGCATGTGACTTACAGCATTTCTGAGAGGAGATTCGTGCGTGGGAAGAACGTAAATATTTACTGAAGGGTCGTCTGGAATGGTTTGTGAATATATCTTCTGATCAGAAGAAACTGCATCATCCACCTTTGTAATGTTGTCAAAGCTGGCCTTGCATAAAGGACATGTTGAAATCTTGCTGCTTGAAGACTGGAATAAGCAATATAAAGTTGTTTTATTAAAAAATTATACAAAGCAAATTGTAGTAAACTGACAAGCATGGAAGAAAAATTATTAATTATATATTTAAATCTACTCAAACCACACATGACAACTTGGTAACAAAATATAGGCTTCAATCCACTAGCATGAGGCAGTGAAATTGGTGGAATACCGCTTAAATTCATATATGTATACTTGCAGAGTAAAATACTGCTTTCTGCTTGACTAAGAAATTTGTAGTTTAAACAACAGAACAGAATATATATATACAAGCGAGGGACATAAATAGAGGCAAAAACAAATATTAGTAATAAATGCTACTAATTATTGAGTACAGTAGTGATGCCAATTACCAGGTATAATGTAAAAATAGTCTACATGCATTTGCATTCGTTACTCAACATGGCACATTATTTTTTATTCACATATCACACTCGAGATCCAATATTGTTGCTCAGCAACTATTTACACAAAAGAGACTATATCAACAATTATGAGGAACAGAAATACTTGAGAGCAGCATCATAACTTTCTTGATAAATACAGACACGGAGATAAGATGATGACTAGATAAGTAGAGGACGTGTACCATATAATCAGCCCAGTTCTGGATGCATGAAAAACAAAACCGATGTCCACATGGCAGAACCCCCCTAGTCGAACTGAAACTTGTCCAACAGATAACACATGACAAATCAGTTGATTTATTTAATCTGGTAACTTGTTCTGCTTCACTGTAATCCTTTGGAGTAGCTAACAGATCTGGAGATGCATAAATTAGCGAAGCTGATGCTCCATTAGACAAATCAGTTGATTCAGCTGATCCGATAACTGTTTCTGTTGCCCTGGCATCCTTCGGTGTAGCTATCTGATGTGAGGCATAAAGCGCTGAAGTTGATGCTCCATTAAAAAAATCAGTTGATTTAGCTAATTTGGTTACAGGTTCTGTTCCAACGGAGTTCATAAGAGTAGCTGGCTGATCTGAAGCATTAATCATAGAAGTTGTTGCTCCCCTGGATGCTAAAAAAACAAAAGAGCGAACATTTGAATCTTTAATCTCGTCACCATCGTCAATATCATTATTTAATCTTGCACTATGATTCTAACCTGATGGAGTGCTAGAGAGATTTGTGGTGTCATCCTGCCTCTGGGGCACATGTACTAGGCAGCACTCTTCTTCAGATTCTGAACCCAGAACATCGCTAACTACATTCTTTCGCACCAATCTCCTACCTTTCCGCAATGGTTCAATGTAACTACTAATCTTCTTTTGTCTTAGCTGTCGAGTACAAGAAGAATCCAACTCTTCAGGCTATTTTATGATTTCAGCACAGAGAGTACTGGTTAGTTTATTGATGGTAAATAAACTTTTTAACTCTAAGAAGGTAGCAGGTACTGCAGACAAAACTGTATATATTTAAACAATATATATGTAGATACCCTGGCAGCTATTTACGTACACCTTTGCTTTTGAAGTGCATTCTTTTCAGTTGTTTTTCAAAATGATATATAGATAGATGCACACAACGGGATAGTTGTCTAAACTTTCTTGAATCATCAATCTTTTGATACCAATATTAGTGCATATGCAACACATTTTACATACAATATGTCAATATACATGTAATTTATATCTCGTTTCACGTTAGATATCAGTTGAGACAACATATAGAATTAAACAGGAAATTTCATGTGCATTCTGTATTTACATACCAAACGTATAATAAAAAATCTTCTAGACATCCAAATTCTTATGTCACCTAGTTAGGCTATCAAATTTTTTTGGTTACTTTGATGTTTTCCCTTCACAAGAATATTTTGCTAATTTACTATGAACCAAAAAGAAATAAACGATATTTTATCAATATCATTAGAAACAGCTAAGTTGTGAAGCCAATTATGCACTTTCTAGAGAATTAATTATTATTCCTACCTCATTATAATAGCAACGAGAAGAAGTTTCATCATCACAAGTAGCACCAGATGAGTGACTTCGAGTTGTAGTTTTGTTCACTAATCTTCTCTTCAATTTAGAAACTTGCCTTCTTTCCATCTTAGGGAACGTATTCTGCCACAGAATCCGCCAAAACATTAATGATGGAATCAAGAAAAAGATTGATACAAAACTGAACCCAAACTAAAAAACAGCAGTAAAAAAGACCAGAACTCAAATAGTCTTTTTAAACAAGTAACAGCTCAATGAATACTCTTCTACACCTCTTTCTAAGGCATACCCTTTATATAAATTAAAAACTGGCAATAAGAAAACATAATATCTATAACTCAGAAAGCACGATATTATTCCTACCTCATAGCAAGAAACAGGAGCTTCATTGTCAAGAGCAGCATGAGATGAGTGAATTTGACTGGCACTATTATTCACCAATCTTCTCCTCAATTTAGAACCTTCCATTCTTCTTTCCACATCAGGAAAGATATTCTGCCACAATCCGCCAAAAATAATGGAGTCAATAAAAACCATATTCATACCAGGAAACAACAGTAAAAATAAGACAGTGAACAAATTGACTCTAGAAGTCTTGTTGACCATGTAATTCAGCTCTTTGAATACTCTTCATACTGCTCTTTCTAAAGCATATGTTTTCAGTTAATTTGAAATTGTTAATACCAATTAGCAAAATAAAAATTTGTTAGAGCATACTAAATTACTACCTCAACCTCTATGTTTTACATGATAAAAGATATTATTCGTTTCTAAAGACCTTATATAATAATAAGCCATTGAATGGTTAGTAAAGAAAATTCTCAAGAGTTATAGATTTAATGTGTTTAGATGTACAGAAAAATTTCAAGAAAATCAAAATATAATGTGTTTACATGTACTTTCCGGATCCTACCTTTATGTTGTTTATGAAAATTCTCTGTATGAGTTAATATATATTTAGCATTTCAACAGGTTACAATATAGTGTAGTATCTGAAAAATTAAGCCTCCTTTGAGATGTCAATTAAACTGTACATAACCGCGGAAGATAGTTCCAAAGTTCAAAAATGTGAGGTAGAACTTTTAAGGTTCCAAGAACCACAAGTCTACAACTTGACTTTTAGTTAATAAATGCAATTACAAACTATATCTGAGTTTTTATCAGATACTACAGCTTTCTTCAGCTGAATAATTTGAGGCAGAACAATGGTATGACCAGTCTAGGAAAATGAACTCACTTTTCTAACACCTACTTATTCCGTCTATTTTTCTTCTCTCATAAATTAATATTTAAGTTTTTCCAGAATGTAAGAGGTTTTAAAAGATCTATCTCTTCTCATGCTTCTAAGATATAATTAATCCCTTAAACTAATTCAATTACAACGGGAGATTTAACAAACACACACACACACACACATACATACATACATATTATGACTGATAATTAGGTACTGATTATTGGATGATTACCTCCTTTGAAAAGATAGTATCAAGAGAGACAGCAGCAGCAGCAGCAGCAGCAGCATCCTCACAATCAATATCAATCACGTGTTTATCAGAGGCATTGCCTGCACTAGATTGACCACCAACTGAATTACTAACTTTATCAGGAACAGCTGGTATCTCCATCAGTAGGCTGCCCACTTCTTTCCCACTGCAGAGATAGAAAAGCTATACAAGTAAATCCCTGATTTTAAATAAGATTATGCATGATAATCAAGGCATTTCGAGCTTATCTGAGAACAACGGGCTCCATTTTCAACTGTATTTTTCATAAATAACTTATCAGTACCGAAGGCAAGTAATAGAATGTTAAAGACATACAAAAAGAAAGAAAGAACGAAAAAAAAAAAAGACGAGTTTACAGGTAAATCTAACTAGTGAGAGCTTGCACATATAAGCTTTTGATTGAAGCCTAGAATGATGAGAATTTCCACGCTAAACTATTAGTTTTGTACTTGAGATGTATTTTAGCCTTTAAGCATCCACCAAACTTCGCCATACTAAAAAATTTCACCTTTAATCACTATACCTTTCCAGGTAACATACATCACCGAACATATCAATAACAAGTCAATACAAATCCAGAATTCCTCAAAGACCTAATGATAAGCACATCCTAATAATCCTGAACCGCATTGACTGAAAAGCCGTAAATAAAATCCAAAACATTTATTCATATCGACAACAAAAGAACTAATTAAGCTACGCAACACGCCTAATTAACAATAACGCCAATATTTGAAAATTTAGGTCAAAAAAAAGAAGAAGAAACAATTGCATACCAGCGAGCAGTATAAGAAGTCTCGGGAAGACGTCTGCCTTGCCTAACAGAATCTTCAATCCAGCGATGATTCACAATAATAATTTTGAGTTTTTTGGCAAGCTCGTATTTCGGGCCTTGAAACTTCCAACAAATCTGATCAAAAATTAAAAAAATACAAACATAAATCAGCATCTACAATCGCATCGCAATTACGATATATAATCCAATCGGAGTGGCAGATGAGTGTACCAGATGAGTAACGGAGTTATTCAAGTAACCGACATTGAATCCGCCGGCGTGAGAGATGAGTTTGATAAGGTTGAAGCGTTGTGAGCCGTGGTAGCCGCTCACCGTAGCTATCACTGATTCCATTCCTGGAATTGGGGCTTGTACGGACGATGTCGCCATTGAGGTCCTGGAGAAGGTTGTGAGAGATTCAAAACTACAGACTGGAGGAGTGTTGCCCGGGAAGTCAAATATTTGAATGTGGTTTCGCTTTCCCCTAGTGTTGAATTAAGTTGCATATTGCACCCCCTAAATATCGTTCAAAATCGATAAAGTACTTGTACTTTAAAAAACTCAATTCGCACCTTTTATCTTTACTTCTCAAAACCGAGATGCACCCCCTGCCGTTAACTTCTGTTAACTCAGTGCACTCCGTTAAGTCACTGTATATATAATTGTAATTCGGACCCCCTAACTTACGTTCAAAAACGATATTGTACCTATATTTCTGAAAACTCGAATCGCACCACCTATTTTTACATTTCAGGAATGATACGCACCCCCTCCGTTGAATTCCGTTAAAATACTCCTCCGTCTCAATTTACATGTCCCTTTTGCTTTTTGAGAAGTTAAATTGACTAATTTTTGACCAACTATTTGAAAATATGTATTTATTATTTTAGAAAATAGAAAGTTACATATTAAAATCGACTAAATTTAATTTTTGATGATATTTTTTCAAATTTTTTTGATCAATTTTTCCAAACAAAATAATTAAAATTTATATATTTTAATCAATAGATAAATTTATGTATTATTTATAATAAATATCACATAATATTTATTTTTTATATTTAAAATAATGTATATTTTAAGTACCTAATACATATGTTACTAAAAATTTAAAATCATTCAATATGTAAAATCATTTTGACTTGGGGATAACTTAATTAAACAAAAATTTAAAAAAATATATCATCAAAAAATAAATCTAGTCTATTTGTTTTCGCAAATAATAGAGGGTCCGAATTTCGCAAATAATAGAGGTAATTGCAATTCGGACCCCCTATTATTTACCTCTATTAAAATAGGCTAGATTTACTTTTTGATGATATTTTTTTTAAACAAAATCTAGTATATTTTAATATGTAACTTTCTATTTCCTAAAATAATAAATAAATATTTTTTTAATAGTTGGTCAAAAATTAGTCAATTTGACATCTCAAAAAGCAAAAGGGACATGTAAATTGAGACGAGGGAATACTTTAACAGAAGGTAACGGAATTCAACGGAGAGGGTGCATATCGTTGTTGAAATGTAAAGATAGGTGGTGCGATTTGGGTTTCCAAAAGTACCGATACAATATTATTTTTGAATGTAAGTTAGGGGGTCCGAATTGCAATTATATATATAGTGACTTAACGGAGTGCACTGAGTTAACGGAAGTTAACGGCATGGGGTGACTGGTTTTGACTTTTGAGAATTAAAGATAAAGGGTGCGAGCTGAGTTTCTTAAAATATAAATACTATTTCGTTTTTGAACGATACTTAGGGGGTGCGATACGCAATTACCTCAATAAATTACTTAACTTAATTTTTAATATTTAAAAAAAAAAATCGGACATAATAGAGGAGGCCAGGATCGGAGAAAATTTTATAAAAAATTCGAAATCGAAACTAGGAATCAGTCCCATATATCCCAAAATTCAAAATATAATATCATATTTATATATTTACAGTATATAAATATATTAATGATTTCAATAATCTTCTACTACAAACAACTAATAAAAATTTTACTTTTATTATAAATAAGTGTTAACTTGAATTGGTGTTTAAAATATAATATTAACGTCGAAGAGTTATTATAAGTTGTTGTACTAATTTTAATTATAAAAAGTTACTACTACTATATAAAGTATAGAATAATATTATTTTTAGAAATATGAATATCTGGAATCCTAGGAGAGATGCTCATTCCCGTGAACGAATTAGGGCATTAGTTCCAAATTAAATCGGCTATAAATAGCACTTCATGGCCATGAAATAACTTGATATCCATCCGGAAGATATATATAATAAGTGAAGATAATGTTTCAAATAAGTATGTTCAAATTAAATTATTGTTAATGAGTAATTTTAAAATTTTGCCTAATAAACATTTAGAAATCAGTTTTGAATTTATTTGAATTTTAGGGACTTATCCTGTTCATACAGTTAAAAAAACAACAAAAATGTGCTTCAATGCAACAACACAAGAAACCGAGTAAAAAAGGACATAATTCTAGGTGGCCTCTGCTCTATTGCCCAAACATGTATTGCACACAATACCGTATCCCTTTATTGAAAGAAGTTTCACTTATGTAACATGTTAGGAATGTTGGCCATTGAATCTTGAATTCTCTCCTCTGCAAATGACAAATCTATCATATTTCCCTGCAAATATTTATCATAAGCGGGCAGGTCAAAATGACCATGTCCGCACATTGCCATGAGGATGACTTTCGATTCTCCAGTTTCTTTACAGTGCAGAGCTTCCCTAATGGTGGCAGCTATAGCATGCGCTGGTTCAGGTGCTGGTATTAGTCCCTCGGTCCTGGCAAATTGTATTGCACCTGTAGCAAGGGATTTTCGGTATTAAGATTATAAATTTATTTCGGGCATACAAGACAAAAAATAGACAAGTGTACCTCGAAAGCATTCAATCTGAGGTATAGCATATGCTTCCATAAAGCCCAAGTCATAGACATGGGAGATCAGTGGTGCCATGCCATGGTAACGTAAACCACCTGTTAGACAGAGGAGTGGTCAGAATGAAAACCACAGGACTAAAATTAGCTATTAAGAAATAAAAAATATACCGGCGTGAATAGGGTCGGGTATGAATTCATGTCCAAGGGTGTGCATCTTCATCAAAGGAGTCATTCCAGCGGTATCTCCATAGTCATATGCATACACCCCTTTTGTCAATGAAGGGCATGCTGCAGGTTCAACTGCTCGTATAACAGGGTTAATTTTTCCAGCGAGTTTCTCCCGGATGAAAGGAAAAGCAAGGCCACCAAAATTCGAACCACCACCAGTACATCCAATAATGACATCTGGAGTAACTCCAATAGCCTCCATCTGCTTAATACACTCCTCGCCAATAACTGTCTGGTGTAATAAAACATGGTTAAGTACACTCCCAAGACAATACTTTGTATCCGAATTCTTGGCTGCAACTTCGACAGCCTCAGATATTGCGATCCCTAAACTGCCTGGGCTTGCTGGATCCTTTTCAAGAATTCTTCGACCAGCTTCAGTAATAGTTGACGGAGAAGGGTGCACCTTAGCACCCCATGTTTGCATCATTAGTTTACGATAAGGCTTCTGATCATAAGAGGCACGAACTTGCCACACCTAGGTATAAAACCATAATAGAAGTTCATAAATCATGACTGATCAATTGTGATTCAAATATTGTTCTGCAACAGAGTTCGTCACTTAACTAAAGGTCTAATCGTGCTTATAAATTCAGGATTAACTAACAAGTAAATGATAGTACATGACAACTGCGAGGGCTTAATATATCATACACATTTAAAAGAATGTAATAATAAACTTTTGTTGTGACCCCAATATATATCCTCATCAACTTACTTCACAGTTGAGACCAAACAAGCTGCATGCAAAAGCCAATGAACTCCCCCATTGGCCTGCACCAGTTTCTGTCACAACACTCTTTACGCCTTCTTGACTATTGTACCAGACCTGAGGGACTGCAGTGTTGGGTTTATGCGACCCAGCTGGGCTTCCACCTTCATACTTGTAATATATCTTGGCAGGGGTTTCAAGCAGTTTCTCCAGCCTCTTTGCTCTAAATATAATAGGTAAATATAAGATATATCTTAGACTGGTATGCACAAAAATTATACCTGCGAAGCAGGCTCCTTGGAAACCATACTGACCTGATAAGTGGAGTTGGGCGCCAGAGCTCATAAACATCAATAACCTCCTCTGGGATGTCAATGAACCGTGCATTGCTATTCTCCTGCTTAATCAACTCTTCAGGAAATAGTGGAGACCAATCTTGAGGAGTAACTGGTTTATAAGTTTTTGGATGCAGAGCTGGAGGAGGTTTGACCGGAAGATCTGCAACTAGATTGTACCATTGACGAGGGATTTCAACCGACTGAGAAGCGGCACGAATAGTTGTCTTTGTGGATCTACAGTTATGTAACAGCTTCAGATGACCCGGTGGGGTTTTCGACGCATTAATTGAACTGCAGTGCTCCTCCCCTTGAACACGAAAGAAGTAATATTCAATTAACGAACAACAGAGAGTACATAAAGACAACCACTTACAAATTCGGAAAATAAACTTAAGAAATATAATTATACTCAATATTTGTGCAACCATGGAGTTTGATAACATCTAGTGAAGCAGAAACTACAAAACTTGCCCAACACCGGTTAGATAAAACAAGCAAGAGTGATAAACAAGTTCCTAGAATATTTTTTTAGTGCTATATAAAATGTGCATTGAGTATCAGTGACACAACACTCAGCAGCTAACAGCAATATCATTTAGTAATTAGATCATAAGGCAATGCTTCTTACTTACAAACCAGTGATCATGAGTGCCTAGTGCTAGGCATCTTGCCAGATTAATTTCTCTCCCTTGACTTCACTGATCTCACAAAATGCGTATACAACAATTTAGAACTCATTAGGCTATAAGCAGAGGGACTAAAACCCTAAGAATCAGTACAATGCTAACAAAGATTTGGACATATTTTTAAGCAGGTTTTTACAATTAAATCTACAAAATGACTTATGGCAACTCTATTGACAAGGACTAAACCACAAGTACTCCAAATTGGTGCTGTATTTGTAATTTCAAATTTTAATGAATATGTAGTATGGTTGAACATCATTTCACAATCAAAACTGAAGCAGGACTATCACTTAAAGCAAAGGAAATAAGTACTTATTCCGACTTTCCAGTGTTTCGCGGGTGGACGTGTACCAATAACACCTAAACGGGATCGCTATGCAAATTCACAGGTAACAGCAGCTTATAAACCCAATGGCATTGTAATACTGTATATCATCAATACTAGTACAGTACAGTAGTACTACATCATTTGCAAGGCAACCCTCACCAGTACTAAAAAACAATTTAACAAAACGAGAGAGGGGGAGAGTGGGGGGAGAAAGGGAGAGAGAGAGAGAGAGAGTAAAAGAGAAGAAGAAGTTACTACCTCTGAGGAAATGAGGAGAGCTTATAGTATTGGAGGAAACGAAGAGAGACTGAGCCATGGAGTAGTGACGGAGTGAGTTCCCAAGCAAGGAGGTTTACACGGAAATTGTTTATTTGTGAAAGAAAGAGAGGACAACTGAGTCCACCACCACCCACCATCTTTAATTCTAGGAGTTGACTAGTGCTGGTAGTCAGAGATTGGGATGAAAACGAGTATGAAAAAAAGTGCACAGTTCGAGAGTATAGTATCCTTTTCTTATTTTTTTATTCACTTTTTACGCATAATTTGAGAAAGGTACTCACATACTTAAAATCGATATTTTCTAAATTTTTACTTTTTACTTTACCAATTAGAAATTACTACTACTAGTTATTTTGGCAAAAGTTCCCATCAGTAAATAGAAGTGAGATGACTTGCTGAAACAGTGACCTATAATTTGAATCCCTTTAGAAAACGTTTCCTTATGAGATACGTTTCTTTTAATTTCAAATTTATTACCAAAAAGCATGATCGGAATAGGATTAAGCGCCTATATATACACGCACATCATCCAATCTGCTCACCATATTATCAATTCAACGCAAGAACCCAAGATTTTTAATTTCAAGAAGTTGATATGGAGAGCAAGAAAAAAGATCATGAACAAAAGAGTCTTAAAAGAACTTCGTACAACAACAGGAAAGAGTGCATCAAGAAGAAAACTATGGAACTTGCCACATTGTGTGGCATTGATGCATGCACTGTTATGTTTGGAGTTGATGGTGAGATTGAGTCTTGGCCTGAAGACCCGAAAGAAGCCAAGGCTATCATCAAGAAGTTTAAAGATTTGACGAGTAATCCTCATAAAAGAACAACTGTGAAAGATGAGTCTCGCAGGAAAGTTGTTGATGTGCCTGGCGGGGAAGTTGTTTCTTGTCAAGAAAATTCAACAGAAGTGAAGGGCAGTTTCGAAAACTTCAGTACGAAGAAGGTTTTTGCAGAGAAAGCCGAGATTGTTGGTCTTGGGAGGATGGTTGGCTCATTGTGCTCGAGGCCATCATTGTTGACAGAGTATCAAGAGTGCTTGAAGCAAGTGGATGATAAACTAGAAGCTTTGCTAAAGAGAATAGAGTTTCTGAGAACAGATCAAGAATGCGGTTGTATGGTAAACAAACAGTTGGATTACTCGGAGATGGTAAACAAACAGTTGGGTTACTCAGAGAAGAAGAAACGTTTGTATTACCCAGAGAATTCTAGCCCGAAGAGGAGGAAAGTAAGCGAAGAACCAGTGTTCCTGTTCGATCTGAATTTTCCACCACCGGATCAACTCGAAGCCTCATCTTTGAGTTCTGAAGATTGTAGTGTTCTTCCTAACCGTTAAGGATATGTTAGGTTTAGGGGTAGTAGTTTTTAGGGGCTGGAGTCTCTCGTTAGCACAGAGCACAGAGTGCTGTTATAGTATCACTGTCTAGTTTGTTGTTACATTGGTTCAAGTTTTGACATCTTTTGTCATTGATGGTTTTACTAATATATAAGTACAATATTAAAGAAACAAAATTTCCTTAAAAAGATAGGAAGAACAACGATTATTCCTTTAAAGTAGTATACAACTTAAATGTATTGCTAGAAGCTCACAGCAGAACACCAACATGGCTTTTAAGAGAGAGTTTAGGCAGTTCCTATTGTATAGTTGATTCTGTAACATGTGCCTTGTCCAGGGTCCGAAGAAGCCTCTGCGTCATATTGTTTTATTGCAAGGGTGAAGAAGATTTTTTTATAATTGACCCTTAGTAATCAGCTATCAAGCTTGATAAATTTCTTGATAATTCCCATCATCTCACTTCCAGGAAATCGCCCAAGACAACCCCTTGCTGCTGCAATCTCATTAAACTCACAAACTGAATCACCACTGAAAGCTTTAATCTCTATTTTCTTTTGCACTTCCTCCAAGGTAGCAGTATCTGTTAAATTTTCTCCAGATGCTACGGTTGGGAGAGGAAAAGGATCGAGGGAAGTTTCCAGGAGTACAGACTCCCCTCCCACTGCGCCAACAAAATCTTTTAACTTACACAGGGTGAATGGTACAGGTTCAAAGCTGTGATCACCATACTCAACTGGAGTTGAGTGGTCTCCAGTAACACATATAGAGTATTGGAAACCTCCTTTAGTTTGTGCCTGCCAAAGAAGTCTTGCCAGCTGCCCTATAGCCCGATCAACAGCTTCCAACCCTTTAACTTTAAAAACTACTGCTTTATCATGACCTGCATCATCTATGGCCTGCAAAGTCAGGAAAACAGATTCAGCATCCACAATAAAAGAATGAGTACGACAACAAACTGATCCATCACCCCATATGACACAGTTTAGCTACAAATTCAATTAGCTGCTTCATTTTATACAGCAATAATCAGGATCATCTAGTAGCCATATAAAGAGTTTATGACAAGCATCTTCAAGTTTGAAGTTCAAATAAGTTTGAAGTTCTATTATCCACAGAGGATGCCTGGTGTATATCAGTAATTGAATGCAACACGTTCATTCTTTGTGTTTGACAGATATGGAAAACAATAATATTTATCACTTTTCTGCCTGCATTCCTCAACCTATTTGTGTTAATAACAAAATTCTGATATTTTATATAAAGATCGAAGATGAAAGAGAGCACCCAAATCACAACCTTAATGTGAAGAAAGCCAAAATCATAGCCATCAGATCGACCAGGCCTGTGCTCATCTTGCCCTGGAACAAAAACATTAGGACAAGAGTCCAGAGGAGCTGAAAGTGCCTTAGATATGGCAGTTGCTTTAGATGTTAAAAGGGTACGATAGTCCCCTGTAGCACCAGGAGCTTCTAGGATATCAATACCAAGTGATAAGCCAAGGCCAGCTATGATTTTTGTAGGAGCTACCATGCATGGCCACAGTCCATGTTTCTTTTCAAATGGAGGAACCTGAAACAGAACATAACTTTACATGGTTATATGCTGATACAAATTAGATCATTACTGACGGAAAAAATTTATGTGCATATACAACTGTATACTATTATCTATAATCAAAGTTTAAGTGGCCTTTTACAGGTAGTTAGACTTCATATATACACACTTTAAATGCAGTATTTATTATACTAATTAACTAATCAACCAGATGGATCCCAATATAGGGCCACACTGAAATCTTCTCCCCTGATCTTTTTAGCTTCCTTAAAATTTCATATCTAACTATGTACTAAGATGACACACTGCACTGTGACTTCTAAAATGGTCAAACAGGATTGAAGAATATAGACAGTGTTTCATCTGTACTCTTGGTTCCTAACATAGATAACGATTCTGTGCATCTAATGCTACTGAAAGTGTAAGCTGAATATTGATGTCAAAAGCTATTATAAAGAACCGTGTGATTTTTTAATGAAGGATAAAGTCACAAAACCAAAACTGTGGCCTGATTATTCTACCCCTTGACATCTCCTACAAAGAGCTGAAATGGACAAATTGAGAAAATTACAAAGGCTTCACTCAAAACGGAATTAATTTTAAATCCACCTTCAATATCGAAATATGGGTTTAATGACTGAAATTTGTTTTTCCAGCTGTACTTGATGTGAGAGAGATCCTTGAAGGATGAAAAACAATACCTCAATCCTAATACCGCAACCTCTTAAAAGAACAAGGTTTGCGATATTCTTCCCTTCTGCTGCCCGTTTTGCATTTATAGGATGAGCAACCAGAATTCGTGATATTTCCTTGGATAACTCATTAATTACAGCAGCTGTATGCTTTGCTTCATCTGTATCATCAAGAGGCTCTGCTTGTAATAATAAGCGGTTATCCTTCAATGGATCTGTTCCAGATATATTTCCGCTTAATTTTGGACCTTTTACAACCACCCCACATCTATGCTCTGTAGCATACCTAACAAAGCAGTCATTATTATCAATCAATGAGCCATGAAACTTAATCAATTAATTAATACTGGAAATAAGAGTTTTGACTAAAATACTTGAGAACATAATTATTAGGGTTTTTAAGGGCAAAAATATACATGCAGATGCCTGGTAATGACACTGCACACTTGCTAAAATTTGTGATTCCACCAAAATTTAAGAAATAGGATTTGTGCTTAAGTTTGAATTAGTACGATATAGAATTTTTTAGCATTATTGCATATGAATATATCAAACAGAAACAGTGAAATTTTAAGCACTCTACCTGACTCTCACTTCATACTGTGGAAAAGATGGCAGCTTCATTCCATCTAGTGCCTCACAGAGGATAGGTCCTTCCTCTTCGAAGTGCCTGTCAGCCCTTCTACTGATGACAATTCCAGTTTTCTCATCCAAGGTGGCAAAGTTCGACTGTATATTTAAATGACAAGTTACATAAATAATAAGCACCCACAAATATCGTGGAGTATAACTGATGGTACCATATAAAGTATTTGAAGTAATAAAAAATTGAGAAATAATTCCACTTGTAAAAAATGCAAATATAATAATTCTACCAGATGTTGCAAAACATGTGAGATTCTTGACAAAGCAACAGAAAAATTAACAATGACCATTTTCTTTGCAAAGTCAGTACTATGAATTCATCACATTTTGAACTTAGCTATCTTTATAATATTCTATGGTGCGTAATCCATTTTAACGGATAAAATGGATACAGAAAGTTCAAATTCTTTGCTTGAACTGACAACGATGAGAATTCACAGATCTTCTAAAGTTCTTGGTAACAGACATGCATATTATTCAAAAGAAATTATACTTCACATTTCCTAATTTAAGCAAAAATATTGTACTGCATTTCGTAAAGGGCTTATCAAAGTAAAAAAAAAATATCACTTCTCTGCCAGCTGCATGAAATGCAATCTACAAGACTAAATACAAAGTAATGATCTATACATGTTTTCACTGCTTATGTAAGATGAACAGTAAAAACATACTTTGAATGCAATATCACCGGGTGACATCGCCAATCCAGCACCCATTGATTCAAAAGCACCTCGACCCCGGTAATAGACTCTAGGATCATAACCCATTATAGAAAGGTGAGCAGTGTCACTTCCACAGCCCAATCCTACTTCAACAGGATCCATAAGGCCATTAACTCCAGCAGAAGCTATAGCATCCAAATTGGGTAATGCAGCGGATTCAAGGGGGGTTTTGTATCCAAATTTCGGCACAGACACATCACCCAAACCATCAATCAGCACAAACGCCACTCTTCGCATAGGCTGCTCTGCATTGACCATGCTTCTAAACTTCCTTTGCAGGCTTTTTATGCTTTAACGGGATTTACTATGACAAAAATTTGAGATATTGCTCCTTATTTGAAACTCAGATTTTGCAATTCCTTCAACGACGATAAGAAGATTTCGTTAAATGAATAATTGGCATCTTATAAGATAAAAGCACAATAAACTACACTCTTTCCATTCAACAGCATATGCTTTATGCAGAATGGCAAACTATTACACTCCTGTTAGTTGGAAGGAATGATTTGCGGTGTAACTTATACTATATCAGGGGTAAAAAGAAGAAAAAAAATCCCGCTTCTCCGCCAATTTTACATTCACAGATTTAAATACAATTCTCCCACCCAAAAGCGTTAATATTGTTCCCTCTTCCAATTAGACCAAGTGTACTTGCCAAATAAAATTACCATATACAATATCAAACATGATGTTCTAATTCATACAATCTTCCATCACTGTGTCCTACTGAATGCCCTCGTCGTTATAACAAGATGAACAAAAAATCAATCTTTTTGCCTAATCCTTTCTCTACAGTAGAGATTAGCATATGCTACACAAGTTTACAGTTCCCCCTAATCAAAAACAAGGCAACAATACTTGGGCAAAGGTGAAATCTTTATGTTTCTATTCAATTCTTTCACTAACAATTACTGTATCAAATGAAACGTTAGAAAAAAGGGTGTTTAAATTACAGAGAGTAGCGATTAATACCTGAAGAAGCAGTAGCGAAATTAGATGGCCGGGGGTTCTTCAATCTCTGATCTTCAGCTTCACCTTTACCGAGGCAATATCAGTTCGGGTAGCTTTGTTTCTACTCTTTTTCCTTTATTTTACTTCAATTAAGCACACATATATTTAATTCTGCAAAAGAAAAAAAATTATGCAGATCACATGCCAACGGCTTTTTCCTTTTACTTATATATAATAAATAAAATGATTGGAGACATAGATTATTTTTTTTATTTTTTTTGAAACATTGGAGACATAGATTATTGATATTTCCTTAAAGTTATATGATTGTTAAGTATTAATTTATATTTAAAAAATATAATACTACTCTACTTTTTATAATTGCTGAAATTCGTTCCCTAAATGAATTGATAAAATAAGTTTCAGCTTAAATATAACTAGCATAAAAGCCCGTGCGAGGCACGGGACTCTAGTTTTTAATGTGCTTTAAATAATATTCGTGTGTCATTATATTGTTCTGGTACGGGCCTTGAGTTTGTATTGTGTTTTAAATAATATCCGTGAGTCATCATATTGTTTCGAGCGTAACTATTATGTTTTATTTTTTGACTAAAAATGTAAATATGAAAAATGTAATATTTGCAACTTAATAGCATTAATAATAATAATACGTATTATTCCCTCCGTCTGATTTTATATGACACTTATTTCTTTTTGGAACATCTCTGTAATAATGAACTTATTATGCATACTATTTTTAAACACTACTTTTCACTATTACACCCACTACTTCTCGGATGAGCCAGAGTCGAACCCGGGTGTCCGGGGACAACAGAGGATAAACCCACCACTGGGCTATCCAATCATGCTCACCCACTTTCCAACTTAATTTACTCTTTTTTACTACCTTTTTCTTAATCTCCGTGAAAGTCAAATAAGATCACTTAAAATGGGACGAATGGAGTATATTTAAAAAAAAAAATTATGGATCAAAAACTACATTCGAACTGATATTTCTATATTCAAATTCATTAGGATATGGAGACCATTATCATATTATCTATGTTCAAAAATATATTTGAAATTAATACTGAGATTTTAGATTTTAAATATATTATACCTCATTAAAAGTATCTGTAATTTATTGTTGAAATTATTAAATTATTTCAACTAATATGCCATGATTTTGATGAAAACTTGTTCTTGATATGTGAATTACAATATCCTAAATCATGATTAAATGAAGATGTGTGGTCCGCGTTGCCTTACATTTATTTCTTCTTTTTTGAGCGTACCTTTGCATAATTGTTAAAGTGATACATGATGGAGCAGATCATCAACACATTCTTTTTAGCATATGTTGCACACATTTTGTATAAATAGAAATTGAAACATATGTTGTATGTAAAAAGACACATACCTTATTTTATTATAAAATCATCAATTGAACTACTAACCGTATAATTGCACCCCAAAAATTTCTGACACATTTGATGTGTCTTATCCTTCTATTTTTCATATCAATTATACAGTACTTCAACGCATTATATTTTTATTGTTAATTTAAAAATATTAGATGATTATTAATTTGATGCAGTATGTTATAACATTATCTCGTTATTAAATTTTAATTTTTTATAATTAGTTTTTTGAGCTTGTCGATTGAGACTTTTAATGATTTTTCATGTGATCGTTATAAACCAGATCCCAAACAAATGATTTTCAGGAATTTCAAATAGCAAAAAGAGAGTAGATATGAGTTAGGCATCATGAAGTTCATAAAACCATGAAATAATTAGTTCGATTAGTCGTGTAGTTACCTTTTTAGCTTTGTGCAAACTCAGATTTTTAAATATATTGATACTCGTGATGTGTCATATCATGTTCAATTGTTAAAGATCAAGTCAAATATTTGATATTTTGAATTATGAAAAAACATTATATCGGTGCTCGTTTAAATTATTTCTCACATTCATGACTTAAAATTTCTATAACATTGTATCGGTGCTCGTTTAAACTATTAAGTTAGATTTGAATTCGTTCATTTTTATTCGAATATGAATTATATCTATTTTTAGAAATCTGAATCATGGCTCAAACCCGATTATTCATATTCTTTTCCAATTTTAAATTTATTTACATAAATAATTAATTTATAGATATTAATCTTCATGTAAATAATATATGAAACTTAACTGAAATAAAAACTTATCTCAAATAAATAAGATATTGAAATGAATATAAATACAAAAATTTTAAAGTATGTGGTTAATGCTTTTGAATAATAAACTAATTGTTTGTGTAGTTCAAGTGGTTTCAGTGATGTATTTGTATCATAGAGGTCCTGAGTTCGAGTCTTATGAATAACATTTTTTTTATATATATGAGATGAGGGCTCGAGTCTTATGAATAACAATTTTTTTTCACGGGCGGATATAGAATTCGTAATTTATTAATTATAATTTAAATTTTAACATTATCTTATTAGTATTTTAGAATTGATGAATTGGATTTTAATCGGATTATATTTACCCACTGATTATATTTTTTGGACGACTACAAATTATATCAATGTCGGTTTATTATAATATAGTATATAAATTATATTTAAAAGAATAATGGTGGAGTTTTTATCTTGTACATCTCAAGTGTTTGTAATTTAAACAATATAAAACTCTTTTAATATTGTAAGAGTAAGAGAAGTTTATATGTGACAGACTTGTGGTTACAAAGGAGATGACCAAACCAAAATTTTGTACGACTGCAAATTATACCTATGTTGGCTTATTATAGTATAGTATAGATAGATAAGTAGATTTGGATATCCGGTTCTCTTATTGGATAACATGTGCAAATATAATTTTAATACTGATTTAGTTCTAATTTTCTATAAAGTTACGGGGCTGTGGCATTCTATTTCAGGATTTACATTCTTAAAAATTAAAATTTTATTATCAGAATTATATTTTTTACAAATATTTACATTTTAAAAAGGATCAAGAAACTCAGGTTCTCATCGAAGACCAAAAGGAGCAATATCACTTCTTAGCTTTTTTAAAAATGCTGCTGCAATTTTGTATTAAAATCGAAAAGGACAAAAAAATTATTTATTATTTATAAGTTAGAAAATTATTATAAGAGAAATAATTTTATTTTTTATTTCTTGGATAATCTTTTAATATTTTTGACTTATCAAATACAAAAATTATTAATTAATATAATAATAACTCATTACAAATCATCTTTACGGTAATTTTATATATTTTCTGTGATCAAATTTTAAAAATAAAAATAAATAATTTAATAACTTCAACTTAGTTCTCAGGTTTTTTACGTTGTCGACGCACCAATCATCAATACTGTTGTATACTGGGCACGAACGATATTCCCAGTATACTTGTAATTTATGAAAACTCACAAAAACAATACGTAGGTTGCAGAAACACCCGGGACTTATTTCACTGGTAAGTATATTTCTCGTTGCTCCCCGCTAGCGCGCACACAGAAACATGGTTAAAGTTTAATGTGTCTATTATGTCACTGTACATCTAATGCATCTACTGCACATAAACTGAAGTGTAAATCCTAGTTTTATGCATTGCCGTCCAAGTGTTCGATGATATGCCTCTAAGAAACTCAATCTTATTAAGTTGTTTTGTTGATTGTTTTTATAGTTTGTATGAAATGGGTATTGTTAAGTACTACTCATTTTCAACAAAACTATAAAAAATGGGTATATAAATTTAGATGTCTCAAACCATAATATGTACACTTGATACTTGAAAAATGTACTGTACTGTTTTTAGATTCTACATTTTTTATTTGAAGTGCGACTTAAAATTTTAATGATAGGTGAGGGATATGTTTTAGCATATACAGAACCTTATACAAAACCTTATAATGGGGCCGTTTGGCTGAGCTTAAAATAAGTGCTTTTTGATTAAAATAAAAAAGTGAAATAGAAGTCAGAAGCAAGTTAAGACTTATAAGTGATTAAACTGTTTGGGAAATAAGCAGAAGTCCTGAAACAAAAGCTAGCAATCCTAACTTCTTTTAAGTGCTTCTTAACTTTTTACACAAACGGTACAAATAAGTGCTTATGACTTATAAGCCCAGAAGTCGACTTATAATGGGCAACCAAACACCACCAATTATAGGTGCAGGATTTGTTTTATTGCAGATACAGAACCTTACAATAGTCTAACAGATGCTTCTCCCCTAGCTGTTCCTTATTAAATTTTGGTTATTTTATTTATATATATGACTGGGCTTGTACTAAACATATATTAATTGGGGCAATCCCACAGCAGAGGCATTGGAATATATGAGCTTCAGTTGAGTGAAGTTTTAAAGACAATTATCTGCAGCACTTTCTGGTAGAGACTTTGATAAAAGCAAGCAATGGCCTTGAGACGTTTATGTGGATTTTCTGATGGTGAACTAATGAGATCAGATTGCAAACCTTGCACAAGATTGATGAGGCAAACTGCTGGGATTTTCACTGTTGGAGGAGGGTTAGGGTTTTGGGTTCTCTGCCGCTTGCACTATGGTTTGTTTCATCTTTCTGACCTATTCTCCAATCCATTCCGCAAATGTTAGCATATTAATGTCTTTATGGTCAATTTGCAATCACGGAAAATTTTAGTGGTGATGCATTTTTCAATAAGTTTAGTAGAGTAACAAAAATTAGTTCCGTGTTATTATTTTTAAGTTTCCTACAGTCTTTATTCTTGCATTAGTTAATGTCTAAATTAACACATCAAAGTTAAATGTCAGGATTCTATGAATAACTAGAAAATTGAACTAGATGTCGTTGCAAAACGGATGCAACAGCCAGGATCTCATCTATTTGTTTGCCTTCTTACTACACCTGAATTCCTATTTTGTTCTCATACTAAGTCCTTGATTCACATTTTCTATTCAAGTTCTTTTGGGTATGCCAGGCAAATGCATTTTGTGGCAGAAATTTCAGAGAATGATTTCGTCTAATGTGAAGTGTTATTTAGGATTTGGAATCTAGAAGTAATGTTTTTTATGCCACATATATATGACTCCTATATATCTACTTGTATACATTTAAATTGGCATATTGCCATCATATGTTATCTGAAAAAAATTAAAGAATTTATTGTTTAGACTATATAATTCAAACAAGATTTGCTTAAATAGGTAAGAGGTGAGTTTTGAATCTATGACGAGTTCATAAATTATCACGCACTGGGGCATAAAGATATTATTCTCATTCGCATGTTATGAATGTTTTTGTAGGTCCTAGAATCACGGTTCCTCGGAGTCTCAGGTGGGCTGCTTGTGGCGCTGTCTCTGCAAGCTCAAGCACCGCTTTGCTGGTTCGCCTTTTTAGTCCAGAATGTGAACCCCAAAATATAGCTGCCTATGACACAAAGAAATAATGGCCAAGAATTTTACATATTTGTTTGTTGTTTGAAAGCAAAACATATTTTGCTACTGCCTCCTTGGTTGTATTCTCTCGTTGAGGAATTCCTGGTTATTATGTATGACAAGCTAAGATGTACTTATTTAATTTAGAAGACTGATTACAGATTTACTTTAAGAGGCTTGGCTTCCAGATATATTTCGGCTTTATTTTGGACCTTTCACAACCACCACACATCCTCTGTAGCATACCTGACAAGCAGTCGTAATTATCAATCAATGAAGCCATGAAACTTAATCAATTAATATTGGAGATAAGAGTTTTGACTAAAATACTTGAAAACATAATTATAAGAGTTTCAGGGCAAAAAGATACATGCAAATGCCTGGAAGAGCAATTTTCAGTTAGCAAAAAAGAGGGAAACAGGAAAAAAGAGCAATTCCACTTCTTAGCTTTGTTTAAAATGCTGCAATTTGTCCGGGAAATGTAGCATAAATGGATTACCAATTTTTTTAGTCTAAATCGTTGAAGTGCTGGTAGATTACTCTTTATACGATCGTAACGTTAAAGAATATAACGGATAATTTTAGGGAGAGCTTTTAGATTAGAGTTATGTTCATTAATATTTTAAGATTTTATTTAGTTAAGATGATTTTCTATCTTTCGGGTACATACAAATTAACCAGCCAATTCTGAAATAGATACTAATTTTGAGCTTAAGGATTTTTCGAACTCAAAAAATGGCCATCCCCCGAATTGCATGTATGTGTAATGTGTGTACATTTATAGAAAGTTCTCTTTCTATAAATTAAAGAGCATGCATATTAAATGGACGACCTTCAATTGACCGCATTCTAAAAATGATTATTTAAGTTCAACCATTCCATATATTTTGATCATCCCAAAATCCTCCGTAAGAAAACTTGTTTGTAGATCTCTTATATTATTGTTTAGCTTGTGTATCTGTTGAAGCCTGCTGATCCCTACACATAACTCGGATTGCATAAGCTAAACAATAATATAAGAGCTCAAATTCTATCGCAAGCTTCACGTTTGCATGGCCTTCAGGAGAATTTCTTCGCTTCCAGCATCAAAGCAGGCTGTGCGGAGCATTCACTCTCGTGTCCTGAGACCAGACGCCTCCTCCTCCTCCGCCTCCGCGGTCTCGTCTGTAGATATCCCTGGAAAGCAACAGGATCCCAACACTAAGGTTTTGGTGCCCTCCTGCACTGTGGTTGAGAATGGCAGGGGGTTATTTGCCTCCAAGTCCAGTGCAAAACTTCTTAAGTCTTTTTTGACTCTTGAAATGGCGGCCTCGGAGCCTTTTGTGGATTTGGGCACCTGGATTTATTCATCTAGGTTGATGAAGAGTCCTTTGTTTCGTCAGATGGTGTTCGGGGTTACCAAGGTTACGTTTTTTGATCATTTTGTAGCGGGGACTAATAATCAGGAGGCTGGAGAGACGGTGAAGATGCTTTGGAATGAAGGGATTAAAGGAATGTTGGATTATGGATTAGAACATGCATTTGATAATGCTTCATGTGATAAGAATATGGAGGCTTTTATTGAGACAATTGAATCAACAAAATCACTCCCGCCATCTTCTGTAAGATTTTTTACCTCATGATCCAACCTGGACAATTAATTGAAAAGGAGATTTAAGTTTTGATTTTGATTTTACATGTTGTTTTACAGGTAAGTTCTGTTGTGGCAAAGGTCACAGCGATCTGTCCCATTGATTTGCTTAGACGAATGAGCGATTTGCTGAGATGGGAATACAAGGAAAGGAGCTACAATCTCCCATGGAAGATGAATACTCTTCCATTATTATCTGAATCAAGTCCTTTGTACCACACTCTCCAAAAGCCAGAGCCATTATCTTTACAAGAAGAGAGAGATCTTGAATTAGCCTACAATAGGCTGCAAAAAATAATTCAAAAATGTCACGATGCCAATGTGCCTTTGGTTATTGATGCAGAGGAGACCTGGATCCAACCTGCCATTGACTATTTCACATACTCTGCGTCAATCATGCACACTACAGTTGATTCTCCACTGATTTACGGAACAATCCAAGCCTACTTAAAAGATGCACATGAAAGATTGGTTTTGGCAAAGAAAGCTGCGGATAAGATGAGATTGCCTATGGGTGTTAAGTTGGTGAGGGGAGCTTATATGTCGGCTGAAAGCCAAGTAGCAGCTTCTTTAGGCTATGAATCTCCGATTCATAATAGCATTAGGCATACTCATCGTTGTTACAACGATTGTGCTTCTTTTATGCTCGACGAGCTTGCCAAGGGCCCTGGATCACTTGTTCTTGCCACTCATAATTGCGAGTCTGGTAAGAGTTTACATTATACACAATTTAGTTTTTCGTCATTTTTACAAAAATTTGACTCTGATGTGCTAATGATGCATATTGTGTAGGAAAATTGGCTGCCACAAAAGCAATCGATTCAGGGATGGGAAAGGACGCACAGAAGCTTCAATTTGCTCAATTATATGGAATGTCAGAAATTATGAGTTATGAACTGAAGAAAGAAGGATTCCAAGTGAGCAAGTATTTACCATTTGGACCTGTTGAGCAGATTATGCCTTACCTTGTACGCAGAGCCGAAGAAAACAAAGGGGTGTTATCTACTTCTAGCCTAGATAGAGAACTTATGAAGCAGGAACTCCAGAGGAGACTAAGAGCTGCATTTCTAAGGAGATAGAAGAAAAAAATGTAAATGGAAAAGCTTCTAAACCAAAGTAAAATTTTGTAATTAAGTTTGGTTGTTCATATAACTTTTGGTACTTAGAGAAAAAGGCCGTCTGTGGTTTAGTGGGACTGTCCATTTGAAATTAAATTTTGTATGTTGTCATTTTTCTTTAATCCAATATCTTTTTTATCCAAAAAATCAGTATATCAGTGTTTTTCTTTATGATGCCCTGTGCCTACCAAAATGATGCTGAATCTGCGCGTCTTAATCTGTATCAAGTGCCTGCATTGAGTCTCTGAAACAGCCTTTCTCTTAACGCAATTAAGGCATCTTACATAAATCACAGTGATTATAGCAATGAGTACCTAACGAACCAACGGCTGAGAAATCAGGTGAGCAAGACTATAGAAGTGGCATCGAATCAGCAAACTTTTACGTCTGAAATTCATACGTAAAGATTCCAAGAATGGAGGTGGCCAAAGTTGCAGGTCCTTTTCCAGGTTTACTAGTAATGAATTCTCCTCTGAAATTTCAATATTGAAGTCATTGTCGTCCCAAATTCCCAGCACTCAGCATCACTGGCGGCTGGTTCACTAGTTAGTGTGTGCGCGTGCATTATTAATGTGTGCTTATTCAAAACCATGTTTTCCATTAGTTTTGTTGGTTAAGCCAATGACTGGCGAGCTTGTTGTGAATCCACTTGAATGTATGTTGACACCCACTGAGGAAGTAGTAGATTCCAGTTGGAATCTTTTAAGTGTTCTCATAGTTCCAACTTTCTTGGATTCTATGCTTTCAAAATGATCAAAAAAAGAATCTCTGCCGAATTAAAGTACAATTCTGCACCACATATCACACCTTTCCTTTTTCTATACTCTACAATACCCTGTGGAAAGCATTTTCGAGATTACGTAAAGGACTCTATATTGAATAACAGCACAACATAAGAATATGTAACAATATGACTGCTATGAAGAAAACAAAGAACACAATTCATCTGCTCTGCATTTTTTAGACAGGAAGTAATACATTTACCAGAATCAGATGATAGATTGATAGACAGTTGGAACTTACTCCTTTTACATATGTGAAATTAATTCAACATTGAGATACATTTACCATAAAGCTTAGTTATAAACTTTTACATTCACCTACTTTTTTCTTCATCATCACTCAGAGAATTGCAGCTTTCACTCTCCTGTTAAGCTCCAGCTTCATAAGCTGTCGATCCAGGCTTGAAGTTGATAACATCCCTCTATTCTCTTCCGCTCTTCTTACAAGGTAAGGCATAATTTGTTCCACAGGTCCAAACGGCAAATACTTACTCACTTGAAATCCAGCATTCTTCAGTCCATAAGTCATAGCTTCTGCCATTCCATATAGTTGGGCAAACTGGAGCTTCTGTCTGTCCTTCCCAATACCTAAATCCCGCGCTTGCGCTGCAGCCAATTTGCCTACATACCAGACCTCATTAGCACATGATGCACATCAAGTTCCAACATAAATGACCCAAACTAATTTTTTTTTTCTTACCTGACTCGAAATTATGAGTTGCAAGAACAAGTGATCCAGGGCCAGTAGCAACCTCATTAAGCATAAAAGAAGCACAGTCATTATAACAATCATGAGTATGCTGGATACTACTATGAATCGGAGAGTCATAGCCTAAAGAAGCGGCTACTTGGCTTTCAGTAGACAAATAAGCTCCCCTTACTAACTTAACACCCATACGCAGACCCATCTTGTCTGCAGCTCTCTTTGCACATACCAATCTTTCCTTTGTATCTTTTAAATACGCTTGAAATGTCCCGTAAATCATTGCAGAATCCTCTTTTGAGTGCACGATTGCTGCTGAGTACGTAAAATAATCAATGGCAGGTTGAATCAGAGTCTCCTCTGCATCAATAACCAAAGGCACAAGAGCTTCTTGACATTTTTGTATGATCTTATTTAGCCTTTGGTGGGCTAATTCAAGATCTTTCTCTTCCTGTGAATTCAACGCTTCTGGTTCATGCAGAGTATGGTACAGAGGACTTGAATCAGAGAAAATTGGAAGAGTATTCATCTTCCATGGCAGATTAAAACTCTTTTCCTTGTATTCCCATCTCAGCAAATCGCTCATTCGCTTCAGCAAATCAACCGGACAGATTGCTGTGATCTTCACCACCGCAGCACTTACCTGTAACACAAAAAAGATAAAAACATTCGATATCATTTAATAAATTGTAAAAATTATGATAAACTATGTAAAAAAAGAACTTACAGAAGACTGTGGAAGCGATTTTGTTGATTCGATGGTCTTCACAAAGGCCTCCATATTCAAATCACAAGAAACATTATCATAAGCATGCTCCAATCCATAATCCAACATTCCACTAAGCCCATCATTCCACAGCATCTTGACAATCTCTCCAGCTTCTTCATGATTAGTACCCGCCACAAAATGATCGAAAAACGTGGCCTTAGTAACCCCCACCACAATTTCCCGAAACAGAGCCGTTTTCATCAGCCTGGACGTCATAACCCACGTGCCCAAATCCACCACAGGCTCCGAGGCCACCATCTTGAGCGTCAAAAACGACCTCAAGAGTTTCCCAGTAGGCACCGAAGAGAACAGCCCCTTGACATCATCAGAAACAAGACCAGGTTCATGTTTTTCAGCAAGACCTAGAGATGAGACAGCAGGGTAGGTGCTGAGAGGCCTGATGAGACGAGAAGAGAGGCTGTGGAGAAGCTGCTTAGAGGATGAAAGTGAAGAAGCTCTGCTTATGGCCATAAAAATATATGAAGCAAGTAATTTGCAGAAGAGTTGAGAGTGCTTTGCTGAGTTATTTGTGCTCTAAATATATAGGAGATGCAGGGAATATCTTAGTACATGAACTACGGAGATTAACTTAGTACTGTATCACGGATTATTAAGTGTATACAATTAGACAAGAGTATCGAGCTATATAAAAAAGGCGTGTAGGGATATTCCATATATGGGATCTGACTTAGAAATCTTATCAACAAGGGAATCTCTTTTATTTACCAAAATCTTGTACAATTTGTACACAATCATTTCCTAAATATATCTTTGGAACTTATTTTATACACATCAGAGCCACGTCTCTATTTTATATGGAAATATTAAAATTGATACTCAAATTTCTTTTCCAAATATTAAATAAATTTTATATCTAATTTTTCATAAAAGTAAGTATTAATATCTGTGAAGATATAAATAAGATTTTATCCCAATTATTGAAATTATTAGGACATCACAACGGTCAAATGATCAAAAACTCTTCTGTTTGGACTAATATGTTCCGTATTTTATTAAGAACAAATTATTACTTATGTCTTGACAATACATATATAGCATCTGCTCAATAAAATTTGGAGATTTAGGCGAATCTGAAAATGAGATCTGATTATGATGACCGTTATATTTTGATCACAATATATTATTGTTTATATTAATTGAAGATATTATTTTAATATAATATATAAGATGTGTATTTAGTAATATAACTAATATGGAAGGTTTATCGAAAATTTTGGACAAAAAGAGTTCCAATTTTTATATTTTTTTTAATTTTCAATTATGAAATGTCGCGTATATTTTTAGATCAAAGTTTTCTTACGTTCAAAGTGGTACGAAAAAATAATAAATGAACATGAGAAATATTTTATGATAAATTTGTAGTGAAAATAATGATAAAACTTTATTTGCAGAATATATATGGTTAAATTTTAGTTTAAATAATAAACATAAAAAGAAGAAAAAAATCATAAATATTTTTGACATCTACTTATAAATTCTAAATTTGGTTCATTACATTTAATTTAAAAGAAAAGCAAGACATTGTGCTTCCAATTATTGTCTATATATTACAAATGATATATTTAATATTACGTTAATTTATTATAATATAATATTAATGACGGTAGATTTGTAGATTCCATAATATAATTATCTCAGTTTGAATTCTTGTATATTTTTATATTTCTATTGTGTATATGTTGTTTTTTGAGATTTTTCGTAGAGGTGTTTTTTTTTAAAAAAAGGTTCCTCTATTTGTACTTCTTCCTTTTTGTTGATATACAATTTATGGAAGGTGTCACCCTCATTTCAGAAAAATATGAATAGAGCGAAAAAAAAATTACATATACATTATAATTTTTTATTTATAATATCAACCGAGATATTATTTTGAATGGTAAATAAAGATTTATTTTAGGAAAATATCATATTCATATGAAAAGATTTAGTATAATATATTAATAGGTGTTCGGCATTTCCTATTTGTAAAACTAAATAATTTATATTTTTAGAAAAAGTAACTTAATTCTAAAATTAAGGTAAGCCGGTCCATTATAACTGATCTCTAGTGTGCTTACACGAACACCAGGTGATAGAGATCTTGTACCCCTTTGCAGTTGGGAGTTCGACTCGTGTTTAATCAACTAGGAAAAAAAACACTAAGTACATGATGCCAAACGAAGTCATACTGAATCACTGATACAGAACAAACTCCGTATTAAGCTCAAACATCTATAAACCCAACCTAAACTACAGTTATAATATACAAGCAGCCTAGGCAGTGTAATATACCTCTGAATATATCAGCACAAACATCTATAAACCCAACCTAAACTACAGTTATAATATACACAAGCAGCCTAGGCAGTGTAATATACCTCTGAATATATCAGTTTGGTACTGCAACTTGTTGACACTGTTTAGAAGCACACAACCTAAAGTTCTGAACTTTTGACATCAGCAGAAACTTCATTATATGCAATAAAATCCTTTTGCAGCAAAGCTATGTAATGTAGGACACTTATAACCAAAAAATATGTAATGCAGAACGCAATGCAAATTTTATCGGGGAAATAAAAACTTGATAATCACTGTGATTTATAAATGAGATGCTGTTTCTGACTCTGGACTTGCTAATTTATTATGGAAACATGTATGTTGTTGCAGAAATAATGATGCTGTAAAACTTTTTTCAACAAAAAGAAAGCAAAATAAAAGATCCAATAAATCTATGAACTTCATGCCATAAATTAGTAATATTCACAAATACGAATAAAAATATCATGCACAAATTTAAGATTCCTGCTATACACAGTATTTTAAAAAGCGCATTAAGCGGCCGCTTAAGCGGCCGCTTAAGCGGCCGCCTAAGCGGAATCGGCTCTAAAACGTCTCGATTTTGTATTAAGCGGGTTTTTAAGCGTTTTTGAAAATTAAGCGGACTATTAAGCGGATTAAGCGGTCGTTAAACGGATTAAGCGGTCAAAATGATTTTGACTTGCTAATTTTTCAGTTTTAAAATATTTTTTATATAATATAACTATAATTATATTAAAAAATTAAAATATATATATATATTATTAAAAATTTAAATTCTTACCACAATATAATGTTATTTTTGAATATATTAATATTAAAATTAAATATTTAATTATATTTTATTAATCCGCTTATTGGCCCGCTTAAGATTCCGCTTAAGCGTCCGCTTTACCGCTTAAGCGCTAGAAGGTCTTTCCACCGCCTAGAGCCGATTTGCGCTTTTCATAACACTGGCTATACACAATAAAGCACATATATATTGATAAACTTCGGGTGTTCATCCAACAAATGGTTCCATATGATCACTCAGAAACGGAGTAGATCTAAATAATACTACAGACCAGCATAACATGATAGTATAATAAATTACTTATGGAGCAGTAAGCAAGACTCTTTTTTTTAAGCAGGTAAAAAATTTAAAACCAGATTGATCGCAGCAATTGATTCAGAACTAGTTCATGACTTCCTCGTCCTCATTCTCACTCCCACTCCAGTATTGTAGAGTTGATCTAGGAGAGGCACAGCCAGAGACCTTCATAAAGGTTAAGTATGTAACTGATTCATTGTTTTTAAGTACTTGACAAGACTTTTCTTCACAGATATATCCCTGGACATCTGTAGAAATGTTAAGACGAGTGCCCTGTTCTTCGCCATCAGCATGTAGAGCAAGAGAAAACTCGGTTGGCTGAAAGCAAGTTAGCACCCTGTCAAGCAGGTGGTTGAGTTCCAATACCTTGAAGTCGTAGCCCATGGCTTCGAAGCTTGAATAGCTGAAGTCGTCTTCAGGCGTGACATGAATGGTAGAAATTGCATCACCTTCAATAGCATTCATAGAGTAACCACAAGGATCAAACTGAAAATCACATATTTCAGAATATGGAAGAATCCTCCTAATACCGGAGTCTTCAGTCATCAGAGTTGCAGAGCTTGACGGAGTCTTGTAGAAGACTGATGCTCTTTTTTTGTCTAAACCAGTCATGCACATCTCAAGAGTGTAAAGAGGTTTTGAGTGTTGTGCTGGTCCAATACTAGCCGAGTAAACATGCCATTTTTGTGTATCAGCACTGCCCATTAGATAGGAGTTGCTGGCTAAACCAAGTTTGCCAAAGTAGCTGTCAAGAACAGCAACCTCTTCAGAGAAACTACGATGTGGAAACGTCTGAGCTCCAGGAAAAATAAAGCTTCCACGAGTGTACATTACAGATCTCACGGAGAGAAACAGTGCATTAGCTAACTTCAGTATGGGAGGAATAGAAAGAAGCAACTTTGTAGTCCCACAAGTTTTTATGATAATCTTGTGGGGGTACACAAAAAGACTGGATTCTGAAAGGACATAAGAATCAACATGTTCATTCGACAATGAACCGACAATAGTGCATTCATCTGGTGCTAGAATTTCATCTAATTGGTTCTTGGTTAAAGAACGGAGGCCCTTGCCTAGAGGGTCGGCAAATGTGCCATGATGAGAAAAAACCATTTCAAGCCGTTTTTCATAGCCTTCAAACCCAATTGCAGATACTGGGGAGGCCATTTTGCCTTGTTATAAGGAAAGTTTACGAGGACGGATAACTACAAGATATAAACTAAGACGGAAGTAAATTACTAAAACTGAACCACTAGTTACGAACCACCTCTGGTGGCTTCTGAAAATATTGAAGAATCTCAGGATGGCTTTCGTGCAAACTGCAAATGCATTCGAACGAAGTTATTAAACTGGTCTGATAAACTTTAAGTATTTATAAAAACATAATAATATACAACTGAAATAAAAACTAACGTTAGAGTATGCAGCTGATCTGAACTTCTTGATTCCTCCGTGTGGTCGAACGTCTTCAATGCTGTAACCTAGGGGAGCTTCATAAAATGTTCTACTACTAGACTTCTTTTTTCCACCTTTAGACTCCATTACTTCATTCAAACACAACCTGGGCAGAAAAGAGGGGAGTTTAAACAAGAACGCAAAATAACAATAGTGATTTGGGACAATAGTAATTACAATAGGGTGCACAAGAAAACCATGTCACCGGATACACAATTACTAGCTTAACACCATATTCACAACTGTGCTACTAGATGAAGCAAGCAAGCCAGATATCAGGATTATTCAACACCAAAAAGGAAGAACAGCCTGTTATTTATTTTATTTATTTTATATTTACGACTTGCAAAAGTAGAATCATAACAAAAGTTTAGGATGTTCTTCGTGAACTAGAATACAATTGATATACCAAATAACCGCAGAACAAACTTTATTCACCGTAGACGAACATCTTCACTGAACTTTAGATTAAAAAACATACTGCCTAGCACAACAAATATTGATTTTTCCACATTTTACGCTTTACTGCTATAAAAGACATTAAAAATTACTGCTATAAAAGACATTAGAAAGGCTAGGGGTCTCAATTCACGTAGCATCTTATGCTCTCTTCTTTTTTCTTGGGTATATAAATACATATATATAACCCTAGCATTTTCTTAAAACATGGATGAGCACCAAATTTAAGATTTTTTTTTATCAATATAACAAATTCGACCTGAAGCGGAAGGAGGAAAACAATTTGCCTAAGGAACTAACTATATATACATTGAAAATTTTACAATTTTGATACAAGAGCAACAAGTAAGCAAATCAACGAGAAATGTATAGTGAACGAGGATTCATTGATAACCTAGTGACACGAGGATTCATTGATAACCTAGTGACAAGACTCTTTTCCTCTCCCACTACGGCTACGTATGTTCTCATCAACATTCCCCCCTATACTACAAAGTTATTTGAAGAAGGGGAAAATAATAACATCCCAAACAAAATACATTTCAATCATGCAACACCACACAAACAATAAATTGTACCGACTCATGCATTCAAAGATAGTTAGAAAAATAGATGAGCAAAATTGAAGAAACTTACAAATTTACAATATAAAAGGTTGTGATACAGAGAAAGAAACCTCTTAGAGACCAAGTCCTGTGTAATTATAATTACATAAGAAAATCACAAGAACATAAAATCATGGAAAAAAAGAGATAAAAAGAGAAGTGTGTACCAAATTGATAGAATCTGCAAAATGAATATGATAAAAAAGTAGTAGTATAATCAAGAGGATGGATTGAGAAATCCGAAGCTCCGACCTTTTCGACCAAACAATAAAGATACAGGGTTGAAGATTATATATATACGATTAAATTTTTGAAACTAAACCAAATGATGAGCAGAGGATGCGCTTAATTCTCTGAGCTGTTCTGTCCGTGAGGCAGCAAAATCCATGCGCACATGACTGGCTTATATAATTATGTTTGCAGTATTTTATTTTTAATTTTTATATGAAGTAAAAATCACCAAATTATTTATGGGAAGTAGCTTTATTATATGTCTAAAAATATGCGTAAAATGGTAAAGATATCACGGCGGAGGGAACACGATCAGTTCATTGAAATGGAATGATGCTCGGTGGAATAAAATTTAATTTATTTAAACCTAAAAAATGAATTTTATTTTTAATTACTTTTGATAGTGCCTATTCCTTCTTTTTATTTTCAAGAATAATAATAGTAGTTATACAAACAAATCAAAGTAGTGCCGGTACATGTATATTTTTAAAGCTTTATATGTTATTCACAAGAGAAGGCTAATGATGGTATAATGGGGCCGTTTGGGTGAGCTTAAGTGGGTGCTTGTTTGAGGCTTATAAGTCCAGCTTCTGGATTATAAGTTATGAGCACGTATTCGTACCGTTTGTGTAATAAGTTAAGAAACACTTATAAAAAGCTAGGAATGCTAGCTTTTGTTTCAGCGCTTCTACTTATTTCCCAAACACTTTAATCACTTATAAGTTTTATCTTGCTTCTAACTTCTACTCCACTTATTTATTTTAAGCAATAAGCACTTATTTTAAGTTCACCCAAACGGCCCCTAAATTAAGTGCTTCTTGCTTAAAATAAATAAGTGGAGTAGAAGTTAGAAGCAAAATGAGACTTGTAAGTGATTAAAGTGTTTGGGAAATAAGTGGAAACCCTGAAACAAAAGCTAGCATTCCTAACTTTTTATAAGTGCTTCTTAACTTTTTACACAAACGGTACGAATAAGTGCTTCTAACTTATAAGCCGAGAAGCCCAGCTTATAAGTGCCCGCCAAACACCCACAATATAAATAAAATTAAAGTAGAGTTATTATAATATTATATCAAAAAATATATATTAATATTAAGATAATATACCACTCGCCTTTTTCTTTACTTGTGCGTATCTCATTTTTACTTTTTTTACAACTACAAAACACTTTGTATCTTATTCTATTTCTATATGGAATTATATGCAATTTGCACCCCTTATGTTTGGACAAAATGCACATTGCACCTAATAGTGTTGGATAATACACTTTGCAGTCCCAGACTTTTAACCCGTAGACACTTTGTACCCTTTCCGTTAATTTCTGCCGTTACCGTTAACTTTTGCAGGGGCATTTTGGGAACTTTAATTATATTTAATTAAAATCAGACTTTAATTTAAATTTTCTGACAATCTAAACGATATTTTTCGGAAAAACTTAAAAAACGAAAGTTGTAGAGAATAAAAAGATTTTCTTAAAACTATAAGGTTCAAAATTTTCGTAATTTTTTTTAAAATTATTCTAAAAAAATTCAAAAATTAAAAATCTTGTAAAAATGAACAATCGTTTTTAAATAATTATTTAAATTTTGAACTTTATTGTTCTAAAAAGATCTTTTTATCCTTTACAACTTTCGTTCTTTAAGTTTTTCCGAAAAATATCGTTTAGATGATCTAAAAATTTAAATAAAAATCTGATTTTAATTAAATATAATTAAAGTTCCCAAAATGCCCTTGCAAAAGTTAACGGTAACGGCAGAAATTAACGGAAAGGGTGCAAAGTGTCTACGGGTTAAAAGTCTGAGGCTGCAAAGTGTATTATCCAACACTATTAGGTGCAATGTGCATTTTGTCCAAATATAAGGGGTGCAAATTGCATATAACTCTTCTATATATAACAAAAAACAGTATAACATTAATTTAAAGTACTGTTAAACTGATAATTTAGGTTATCACATAATATAATTATAATACAAGACATAAAAGACATGTGTATTACTTTTGCTTCAGCAGCGAGAAAATGCAAGTTATCTCTAATACATAATCACATATATATACCCAAAAAAAATTTATCAAGTCCTAGCTATTCACTTAATTTCTGAAATGTTTAAGGATCACTAAATATTCACATAATCATATAAGCAGATGCTACATATTTCTTAACTATCGTAGTATATGAAGACTTTCTGCCCCCTCATAATGCTGATCTTATTGATTATTGGCTTAGTTCCAACCTAAGCTTTACAGCTCAATCAGATAAATTAGCTGGGATTTTAGTTATAATGTCTTTTTGATAAACAATACATAAAATGGTAACAGAATGGATAGAATCTGGTGCAAAATGATTTGCATCACAACGTGTTTTCCATCCCCTTGATATTTACGTTCCAGCTGAAAATGAGGGACATAAGTGATCACAGATTTATGGAGGCTCCTGCTTTTGATTTATACCGGATCCAGGAAGCTTCCCATTTTTTTGTTCATACTTCTGCTTTAGGTCCTCCAAGAGCTCCGACACCTAAATTTCATAATACAAAATTTATATCTTATAAAACATAGGGACAAAAACTATCAAATATAGATATCACTGTTAAGCATACAGTATACATCTTTCGAAGCACTTATATTTTACTCTATTTCAGAAACCCAAGGACTCAATCGTATGGATATGTAAAATACAGGAGTTCTAGTCCTAGAAGGAAGAAGGAAACAGATACTCAATTTGAAGCGAGTACAGAGTTCCATACTCGATTTCATAGATATACAGAATCTGTGGAAATCCATATTCAATAAAAATTGTATGAACTCCAGAGAACGATAAAAGAAGTGAAGACATGCCATATGTTCTACTACAATTACTCTTAGAAACAGAATGGAGGTATTAAACTGATTCCTAATTTGTCTGTCCCCAGTTGCCTGGTGTGTTTAATACTTTCACCTGCTCATTTAATACAAGGTCTTAAACTTGAACAGTTACCATTTGTTTACTAATTCCATATGCTAGTGCGCGGCTAAAGAATAGTACCTTGATTGAATAGGCCATTGGTAATAGAGTATCTGGGTTCATTGCATCCTCAGGAAAGTTACGCAGAGCATGTATGAGTGTCTCAAAAGGTAATTTTACCTGATAAACAACAAAATTTACTTATGAATACAGCATCCCCACTAAATCTTAAGTAAAGAAAAGGCAAAGGATGATAAGAAAACTCACCAAGTCATCATGGCAATATTTCAGAAGGGCCAGCCCGACTTTAAAAACAATATGGACACCCTGATCAGAACAACTTTATTAGGTTTACAACTGCTTTATGGGGAATCTATCTCTGTTTACTCTAATTTTAATGATATTTAGTAGGGAAAATCAATTGATGTCACTGAACTATTCCAGTTTTATTGTTCAAGTCGTTGAACAGAAAAATTCCACATTTTGGGTCATTTAACTTATGTAAATTTCAAGTTCAGGTCCTGTCAAAAAGATTCTAACGGACTTTAGAATCTTGCTGATGTGGCCGTTAGTTTTTAACTTCAGGAGCTGAGTTGTGGGCAAAATAAAGAGAAAACCCAATGAGATGGAAAATAAGAGGCACAAGCATATATTTACCAATTAATGTACATATACACACATAACTATATATAAATTGTGTCCAATGGCTGATAATACAAATTGGAAGGAAATTTTTGATAGATCACAAATGAACGATTGACAAGAACCCTAATTCCTAATTCAGTGATGAATGGTGGGAGTGGGAGTGTGGCAATGTGGTTGTTTTGTTTACATTTTCTAAAATTTTGAACTTGTGTTCAATTTAAGAAGTTACAAAAATTTGGTGGGTTTCTGATTGAAAAATGAAGGGGAGGGTATGGCCGGCCACTTCCAGCAAATGCTCAGCGGCAATGGTAATGGCTGGTGATTAGATGAAGAAAAAGATTGGCTGAGCGTACATATGAGATGCATATATATGTGGCTATGTGTGTGTAAGATATAATAATAAAAACATATAAGTAACAAAAAGCTTAATTTTAATAATAATTTGTCCAAATCAGAAATGACTTTTCAAAAAATGTGCCACATCAGCAAGATTTTAAATTACCCAAAATGTGGAATTTTTGTTCAGGGACCTAGATAATAAAACCGGTATAGTTCAGTGACAAATCAATTGAGAAAAGTGGGATATTGCAGATAAAACATAAAATTACCAACCTCATAGAGAAAAACATCCCAAATACGAAGGGCCAAAGGAAATGGGAAAGAATATGAGAAAACAGTAATGAACCACTGGCTTGCATACATACTAGGGTTTATCATTTCTTGAGTAAAATGTTCTCCCAACATTGGCAAGTGCACCCTTACTAGCTGTTCAAACTGGAAAAGGTATTGTTGCACGAGAGGCAACCCCGCCTAGCCCAACAGCATAAAGTAAACAGTGATTCAGTGAAAATTGAAGGGAAAAAAAAACAAAAAAGCTTTACTTTCAGACAGGACATGCGCAACATTGATTTCGGAAAGGCTGAAAACAAGTGAGATATTAAGCAGGCATTCAGTGAAAAAAAAAAAAAAAAAAAACTTGACTTTCAGACAAGACATGCGCAACATTGATTTCGAAAATGGCTGAAAACAAGTGAAAGATATTAAGCAGGCATAACTTACGAATATCATCTGATGTGGAATTTCAATATAATTAATAACGCCGAAATTAAAACCTCCTATCCCAGCTTCAACATCATGGCATCATATAACTGTTATGTGAGTTGTTATCCAAAAAGCAGAGTAAAAATGAAGCAATTTCTCAACTAAAGATAAGGAGCTCCAGCAGGTAACAACCATTATATTTATATATACCATTGTGCAAATCTGGTCAATAATTAAAGAAAAGACTAAATTTAAAGAGATGTAGACATGCTGATAGTTACAACTGATTATAAGCAGTCAAGGGACACATGCTTTCTCTATTAAAAAACCCGATGAATTTAACATACTAAAAATGTGAGCTGAATATGATGCCAGATACATGGATTAAACTACTCTGAAATGAATTCAATGTGTTTTGGGCTAAAAGAGTTACCAAATATAATCCTTCCATTGGGGCATGAACTGCTCCTTTAAGTAATGCAACTATTAGCCAAAATGCATCTTCTTCGCACATGTAAAGGAGCAACAACCCAGCAAGACACCCCATCCCCTGTGGCATCGAATCAATGATGCTACACTCGGACATCATCATAATAACATAATAAAACGTAATGTATCAGAAATAACCTGCACATAACCAACATTTTTATCATAGACAGAGTATGCCTTTAAAACGTTGTAGAGGGACCTCTGACCAGGACCATGTCTTTGTTGGAAGAAAACATGTGTGGGGAATGTGCGTGAAATATCACGAATAATATCTAGCTCTGATGCTGAAGTCTCATATATAACAAGTTGCTGCAACAACCCAGGAAAGATGATAGAGTTATAAGAGAAGAATGTACAGGAGGAGCGCCTTGAAGTATATATAAAACGAGGAATGAGCAAAAGACAGCAACTATAAACAGATAAGGCATCATAACTATGAGAATAATAATTTAGAACAGATATCATGTGAGCACCCAAAGAAATGTATATAGAGCGAGAACATGATAAACAACACGTGGCCAACAAAAAATCCAAGGCACTTCTGTTTAGTTCTGTATACAAGTATCAATCTATCTCTCCTATTCTAGTATTTTATACACAAAATAGCTGGAAAACACAAAGGTTAACAGAAAATGAAAATATCAAGAGAATAATTATAAGCGTAAAATAGCAAGTCTGTAAACTAGCCATCAGACCTAGAGTTAAACATGGACAAGTTTCATGCCAGGACTCAAGCTTATCATGTATCTTCTTACATGTGAACAGTGCAAAATTTCAAATAATTAGCCTAACTTCCAAAAAACTTTCTATTGGGGTCATTTGCCACTAAAGTGCAACAGGAACCTCTTACTTGGGTCATAATTCATATGACTATGTACTACAAATCCAAGATTTCAGAATCTATAAAATAAATTGTTTAGATCAACTACGTCATAGCATTAGAGGTACAAGCTTAAACAGGTAAACACTATCACATGTTATTCAATTAACAAGATGGAGGCTAGCAAATGTCTAGGTAGGCTACTAATTATGTAAATATACGTGAAGTACAAGTTTTTTTTTTATCAAGTTGGCTAACTAGCCACTACTGGTTCAAAGAAAATATTAGGCATCAAGCTAATGCCTGATTTTAAACACAGCACATTAAGATTACTGCTAAACCTATTAGACAACATATTCCTTAGTTAATATGTCACATTAAGGCCCTAAAATTTAAGGAACTGTCCCAAAATTTTTTTAAAAAGTACAGTTCCAAAGTTAAAAAGATCACCTCATAAACACCAGGATTCATTAACAAAAGGTCCCTACTTCCTGAGATCAACTGCCAAACAAGACCTCTCATACAATCTGGGATTCCCTTTCTTATTCGCCGCTTGACAACATGTGGTTTCCTCCTGGCATAATACTTCCAATCACTGCTTCCAATTCCAATCATTCTACGCCATTTTCTATTCCTCCTTTCCTCCCTGGAAAATCTTCGTAGTTTATTGAGTCAAAATCAAAAAGTTTGGAGACTATGTTTGTTCTCAGGATGATTATCCATGGGCTATTACCTTATTTTTTTAAGATCTAGAGGACCATTACCCCAGAGTGATTTCAAACATATCTTTAATGCCATATAGATGAAGCAAAACGATAATTCAATTATACTTGTATGGGATAACAGTCCTTGAATTTAGAATGAGTAAAGGAATAATCAGGTAACTATATATACCGATAACAAACATGTCCCTGGTACATCGAAACATGAGTATCACAGTAATAGCAGATTAAAATCTACTTTAAGAGAACTGAATACTCTATCAGCATCCAAATAAGCAGAACTATGCATACACGTCACTTCTATGTCTTTGCACATGTGTGCACAGACATATAAAGCTTGTAAAATGGGGTGGGATTGCATTACCCAGCTACTGATCATCAACAAAAATTAAACAATCAGCACTAGCACAAGGGCAAGTTATCATATTCAGCAAATGCATATAATTCTACAAAAAATAATACTCTCTTCATAATAGAATATGCTTGCCTGTCATACTTAAACGGTGGCGTGCTTTTAACTATAACATCAGTAGAACCAAGTTCCAGCTTCGTAAATCCAAATCTATCTTTTCCTTGAGAAACTCGTCTTGATTCATCGTCATCAACATTTTCCTTATCCATTACATTATTACATATGTAATCCCAAGCCTCCAAAAGAGCAACAACACGACAAAAGTCTAAACATGTCAGTGGACTAGCCAAAGTCAAACTGAAAAATCACAATATCTGCAATAAAACAAATACACATTAAATTTCCTGTTGGGCCTCAGCCCACTAGACTAGAAGCCCATTTACGGGTCCAAGGACATGTGGTCCAAAACACACACAAGTAGGAGACAAGTAGTATAAATATAGAACATGTATCCCCAAGAAAGGGGTTGGAAATTAAGAGAAAAGAGCCTCAATTGTAATATCTCAACATTTGGCGCTAGAAGGAGGGGCTCTTTTCATCCAACCACCAACAACACATACACAGACAATATCCAATATGTATCATCACTAAAACACACGCACACTGACTTTTCAAATGGAGAATGGAAACAAAAATCGGAGCAGCAAAGAACAACAAAGGCCAACAAAGATGAAGTTTCGAGATCTGAAAACACAGCGGCGCCATAAACACATGAGATCTGGACTATACGACAGCGAGAATTCATCCGCGGAGGTTGTTTGACGATGAACACCAGGCAGAGTACGAAGAACAACAACCAACACGCTTAGATTCGGTAGGCGGAGGCCGCCACGGAGCTCCAAAATAGATGATATTACAACCGAAAAAGGAGTAAAGGCAAGTAAGAGCTCGATTTGTCCAGGTGTGAGTTAAAGCATAAGAAATCTTCGATGAGGAGCCACAACCGAGTTTGAGCAGAGAATTGATCTCTTTAGATCTGATCGAAAATGGAGGCGTGGAGCCATTGAACCGAGATAGCATTGAAATTTTCAGAAAAATATCTAGCACAGCCCTCAAGTGGTTCAACGATCTGCTTCCATGCTCTATCGCCTCTCATATTTCATCGTCTCATCGGCTCACCAGCTCTTCAGCTCTTCGCTCTAACAGCTCTTGGAGCGTCCAATTTTTGAAGTGCCCCTCTGTGAGGCGTCTCGCCTGTGAGGCGCCCCGCTTGTGAGGCATTTCGCTTATGTTGCGTCTCGCTTATGAGGCGTCTCACCTCTTCACTCCATCAGCTCTTGGAGCATACAAAAACTCATATCTCCGATCGGAACGCTACTACCGGAAACGAGGATGAGCTCTACAAATCGCCGCCAGATCCGGCGACGAGAGAGATGCTCCCTGTTCCCAAGAAGCCATGTCTTGCAAACAAAACTTCTCCTTCAAATTTCTTCTCCAGGCGTTTGTTTGATGAAAACGACGAGATGCAGGTCAGTGAGGAAGAAGGCCCGACGGCTTCTGACCCCGCTGGCTGAATAAAATGCCGCTGATCACGACGATGCCATGACCAGAGGAAAGGATGAAGAAATCTGCCGCCGGAGAGAGCACCAACGAGACCTCAACGAAGACATTTGAGATCTCCAATGAAGAAGCTCTGTTCCTGTATGCTCTACGTTGCTTGGCGATCTGTTTTCAGATACTTTTGTCATTGTTGTTGAGCTAGGCGCCACTACGATGGCTGATCTATGCGCTACCACGGTGGGTGATATACGAGCTGCCAAGCTAAGAGATCCGACGCCACCAAGTTTGATAGAGACTACATGAGGAAAATTAGATCTAAAAGAGGAACTAATATGGAGTGAAGGCTGCTTGGAGTGAATGTTCTCAGATCTGATCGAAAAAGGAGGCGTGGAGCCATTGAACCGAGATAGTATTGAAATTTTCAGAAAAGTATCTAGCACAGCCCTCAAGTGGTTCAACGATTGGCCTCCATGCTCTATCGTTTCCCGTAGTTCATCGGCTCATCAGCTCATCGGCTCACCAGCTCATCGCCTCTTCGCTCCATCAGCTCTGGGAGCATACAAAAATTTGAATCCCAACGGGGTCCGAAGAAAACAAACATACATAGCCTCTTTGCTCCATCAGCTCTCGGAGCATCCTTAAAAGTAAAAGGCATAGCCTCAAAATGACTCCATATTTCGCCTCTTCGCTCCATCAGCTCTTGGAGCATACAGAAATTTAAATCCCAACGGGATCCAAAGGAAACAAACATACATCCCTATGGGAATCCAAAAAAAAAAAAATGATGATGAATCTAGAATTCGCCTCTTCGCTCCATCAGCTCTTGGAGCATACAGAAATTTAAATCCCAACGGGATCCAAAGGAAACAAACATACATCCCTATGGGAATCCACAAAAAAAAATGAATCTAGAATTCGCCTCTTTGCTCTATCAGATCTCGGAGCATCCTTGAAAGTAAAAGGCATAGCCTCAAAATGACTCCATATTTCGCCTCTTCGCTCCATCAGCTCTTGGAGCATACAGAAATTTAAATCCCAACGGGATCCAAAGGAAACAAACATACATCCCTATGGGAATCCAAAAAAAAAGAAGTGAATCTAGAATTCGCCTCTTCGCTCCATCAGCTCTTGGAGCATACAGAAATTTAAATCCCAACGGGATCCAAAGGAAACAAACATACATCCCTATGGGAATCAAAAAAAAAAAAAAAACACAAAAAACAACAACATGAATCTAGAATTCGCCTCTTTGCTCCATCAGCTCTCGGAGCATCTTTGAAAGTAAAAGGCATTGCCTCAAAATGACTCCATATTTCGCCTCTTCGCTCCATCGGCTCTTGGAACATCCTTGAAAATAAAAGGCATAGCCTCAAAATGACTCTATATTTCGCCTCTTCGCTCCATCAGCTCTTGGAGCATCCTTGAAAGTAAAAGGCATAGCCTAAAAATGACTCTATATTTCGCCTCTTCCCTCCATCAGCTCTCGGAGCATCCTTAAAAGTAAAGGCATAGCCTCAAAATGGCTCCATAATTCGGCTCTTTGCTCCAACAGCTCTTCGAGCGTCCAATTTTTGAAGCGCCCCCCTGTGTGGCGTCTCATTTGTGAGGTGTCCCGCCTATGAGGCGCCCCGCCTGTGAGGCGTCTCGCTTATGAGGCGTCCTTAAATACAGCTCTTGGAGCGTTCTTAATGGCTCTTTGATTGTCCAATTTATGAAGCATTCTCAATTGCTCATTGAGCGTCCAATTCATGAAGCATCTTAATACAGCTCTTAAAGCGTCAAGCTCAGCGAGCGTCCTTCAAAATGGTAGACAAAGCCCTACAACGGGTCTCAGGTATCACGCCTCCTCACTACATTCTTTCACTAGCTCGGCGAGCGCCCTTTAAATGGCAGGCAAAGCCCTACAACAGGTCTCAGGCATTACGCCTCCTCACTACATTCTTTCACTAGCTCGGCGAGCGCCCTTTAAATGGCAGACAAAGCCCTACAACAGGTCTCAGGCAAAGCCCTACAACAGGTCTCAGGCATTACGCCTCCTCACTACATCGCTTCACTAGCTCAGCGAGCATCCTTCAAATGGCAGGCAAAACCCTACGACGGGTCTCAGGTATCACGCCTCTTCACTACATCGCTTCACTAGCTCAAAGAGCGTCCTTCGAAGCCCTACAACGGGTCTCCAGTATCACGCTTCCTCACTACATCACTTCACTAGCTCAGCGAGCGTCCTTCGAATGGCATGCAAAGCCCTACAACGGGTCTCGGGTATCACACCTCTTCACTACATCGTCGCTTCACTAGCTCAGCGAGCGTCCTTCAAATGGCAAGCAAAGCCTTACAACGGGTCTCAGGTATCACGCCCTAAGGCTTCATCTGCCCAAGCACATCACCTTCGAGATAAGCCCGCTTTGCGCGCAAACTAGAATATGAATCAAGGCATCTACATTAACTTCATTATCAGTATGCAATAGTTCACCAATACTTGCTTCCAGCTCCTCAACTTCACAGCTTCTATTGCCTCCCAAGTTCAGTACATGTTTTTCTGCAAATCAACAGTCCTCGCCACAACGGTCACAATCAACCTCATCACCTCATGTACCTCCTTACAAAAATGGCTCACAGCCTCCACGCCACAAAGAACTTGTCAAGCAACAAAAATTACATGCGGTAAAAATGCTTTCTAAAACAATCTAATCCACATCTAAAGATCTGGAACTACTTTGGAGGGGGACTAATGTTGGGCCTCAGCCCACTAGACTAGAAGCCCATTTACGGGTCCAAGGACATGTGGTCCAAAACACACACAAGTAGGAGACAAGTAGTATAAATATAGAACATGTATCCCCAAGAAAGGGGTTGGAAATTAAGAGAAAAGAGCCTCAATTGTAATATCTCAACATTTCCAATACCTACAAGATCTTAATACCACTAATCTACGATTGCATTGCCGTATCACCATGATTCTCAATTACTAAAAACACACCAGTGAAAAGCAAAGTTCAATTGATGGATGTGAATTAGGCAAAAATCGAACTGTTGTTGATAGTGCTGTAATCCGATCCGGGCAGCTCGCGAGCTCGCCCGGCTCGAACTCGTTTTGATGGGCTCGGCTCGGCTCGTTTAGTTAATCGAGCTCGAGTTCGGGCAGAGGTTTTGGCTCGTTTTGTTAAACGAGCTGGCTCGGCTCGACTCGTGAAAATTAACGAGTCGGATTCGGGTAGCATTTTAGGCTCGATTTAGTGTTAAATTAAACGAGCCGGCTCGCCCGACTCGTTAAACTCGGCTCGTTTAACTAAACGAGCCAGCTCGACTCGACTCGTGAAAATAAACGAGTCGAGTTCGGGCAAAGGTTTAGGCTCGTTTTCTTAAACGAGCCGGCTCGGCTCGACTAAATAAAACTCGGCTCGAATTATGCCCGGCTCGAAACTCGGCTCGCCCGGACCGAATAACAGCCCTAGTTGTTGAGAATTAATATTACAACATAATTGACCCTATTTTTATGCGAAATTGTAAGGGCGTAAACTAGAATAATTTACAGAAATCTACAGACTGGAATTAAGAAATTGTTTTATGAAAAGAGAAATAACATATAGAGATTAGAGTGTAGACCATCGATCTTTGTAACCTGCTAGCACCGCCCCTTCTGCAATATTTTCATCTCGGAAAGTTATTTACTCGTACGTCCTCCTGAAAGTTAGCGTATCCGCTTCCTGTTCGATCTTTCAAGATTGTTGTACGTGTACAGCTGTGCACCCAAATCCCAACGGTCTAACAATCACATGCCAGCTGTTTACTGCTTTGTCCAACTGCAACATTAGTTTAAAACGTTCCATTTGATATATAAGAGCAAGTCCAAGAGTGTCTTAGAGAATGCCCTATATAAATAATAAAATATAATGTCCTAGTAGTTTAGGACATCACTTTTATAAATTCACTCCAACAAAAAGCCTTATCCACAAGCCCTATTATTAAAATATTAATATTTTGAATGAAAAAGTAGAGGGAAAAGTAGTGGGGAGAGAGAGGATGATAATATTTTATTATTAAAAGTGAAATGAGGCTCAAGTAGGTGAGCCCTAAAAATAGGGCTGAAGTAAGTTGTCCTAGTGATTTAAGGCATTACTAGGACACTGTTGGAGCAATGTTTTCAATCAAATGCCTCAAATTATGACTTAGGACATCATTTGAGGCAGCTGTTGGACTTGCTCTAAGGCACGTTTGATTTAATTTTAAAAAATATTTCTTTTTTACGAGTAAATCTTCTATTTAATATTTATATATAGAAAGAATTTTTTTATATTTACAACTTAACATATATAAATATTATTAATATAATAATAATAATTATAATAATACAATAAGTTATCTTCTAAAAGTGTCTTTTATATTTTTGTAAAATCAAATTAATAAAAAATATAACATTTCCAACTTCTCAAGACCAGAAATGTAAATTAAAAACTGTTATATAAAATCTTTATAAAATAATATAAATAAGATGATTATACATTGTGGATCTAGAAACTGAGTTTTTAATATCCCGTCAAATACCACCTAAGTAATCCGGTTTATAAATTCATTAATTTTATATTATACATATCATAAATAATGGCTTTTTTCATAACTGTCTAACTTCCTAAATTTTTTTACAAAAATAATGTCGCAAACTTTCAATATTTTTAAAAATACAATTTTTTATAAATTATTTACAAAAAACTTGCAGCTTCTGCAATCTCATTAGTAACAACATTTTGCCATGGTTGCAAACACATGTTTCTAGCGATTCACATGACATCATCAAATGATACAAGTCTTGGATAAGAATCTACAACGAACTAGAAAGCCTTGTTGACGATCCTTTCCTCCAACAACATCTAGGGTTCTTCGATACCGGTAAATCGTTAACCTTTCCTCTTTTACTGAGACTACATAATGTTTATGTGAATTATGGCCAATACCGGGTATTTCGAATCCAGAGGTTAAAATTTTCAATTTTGACAATACTTTTGTAAATAATTTGTAAAAAGTTGATATATTTTAAAATATTCATAATAACTTCTGACTAATATGATTTTTGGAAATTATTTGAAGGAAATAGAAATGTAATAAATCATGCTCGCCTCGGTTAACAGAATGACTTTTATACGTTTTTTTTTTTGCATCATTTCGAGTAGGTTTTTTCAAATGCTTTTTCTAAAAAAAATAAAAAATTAGTAGGTTTCAAATTTGATTCGACGCACCGATTTGTAATCTATACTATACTATAATAAGCCAACATGGATATAATTTGTAATCCAAAGTTTTAGTTATATTTTTTGGTTTGGTACCTCCTTTTGGTACTAAGTCTACAAATGTGGAGCCTATCATATTTTGGTTTGGTATTCTCTTTTTCGTACTACAAATCTACAAATGGAGTCTATTAGTATTATATGGTTAAACAGTTTTAAATACTAAAAACACTCATAACAATTTATTATCATATAATATTTCAATAAAAAAATTATAATGATGTTATAAATAAAATTATAAATATACAAATTTTGAATATCTTTTTTTAACAAGACCCTTCATATAGCTCTTTTTAACTTTAACGTGTTCTATCAATATAAACACGAACCATTACATAATTCTTTATTAACTCTAATCTTAAAAGTTATTGTTGTCAAAAAAAATCAAGATCAGAAATCTTTCAAAGGTATTACACGATCGGCTATGTTTGGAAAAGATTTGAATTTTTTTTTTTAAATCTACGTCTACTAAATTCGGATTAAATGTACTAAAATCGTGACATACACATTAGGGTTTGCCCATTTTCAAGTAATCGGAAGAAAATAGAGTCAGTTGAATAATATAATTTAATTAAAATTCAATCCATTAATACTAAAATACTAATAAAATGATGTTAAAATTTAAATTATAAATAATAAATTACGAACTATATACCCATCCGTGTTTCGCACGGGTTAAAGGCTAATTATAGATAATTATTTAATTTTCTAACATACAATCTTTTATAAACATTTTTTTTGCAATACTAATGAAATTAGAATGAATGTATAGGAAAAGCGACCTATTTACACTATTATTTATGTGTCAATTTTCTCTAAAATATATGAAAATTTATCAAGATTTCTCAAAAATAATTTATTGGAGAGTTGACTTTTCAACATAGTATATGCATTAAGAATTCTTTTATAATAAAATTAAGATATTATATAAAAAGTCTCATATTATAAATTCAGAAAATATACTGAGAAGCTATATATAAATTTGAAAATTTTATTAAAAATTCTCGTGTAATAGATTCAAACAATCTCGTAAAACAAAATCTAATCATTATATAAAAATATAAATTTTAATGAAATTTACAAAGAAGTGATTTATCAAAAAGCCTAGAAATCAACTTGACGAAAAGTCTATAATAACATTAACATATGAAGATAAATTCAATTTACAATAACATTTACAAAAATTTTGAAATAAATAAAGTTAAAAATTCACGGAAGACACTCATTATTTAAATCGTGTCAATTTTTTTTTAGTTATGTCGTAATACGATGCATCAAATTCATGGTTGCAATTCAGTGAACACAAAAAAATAACAATTTAAAAGGAAAATAAGAAATTATTATAATCTATAAGTTTGCAAATTTATGTAATGGACAAGTGTTTTGCAATACAGAATCACAGATCACGTCTCATCGACTTGATAAATCTATAAGTTTTAGATTTACGTTTCCATAAAAATATAATTGAGCATTTTTCTTTTCCTGTGCCGGCTGCGCGGAATAAATTCACACATGAACTCTGAAGTCTGAAGACTGAAATCTGGACCGGGTCGACCCGCAACTCTCGTAGTCCATTCAAACTACAAAAACCCGATCCGGATCCGCCGCCCTCCTAAACCCTAAGAAACCCCCAAAACTCAGCATGTCGCTGCTCCATCTCCATCGGCACGATTAAATCAAAAAAAACCTAAACCCTAAAACCACAAATATGAGAAATCAATGGCGACTCCTCCTTCTCAGATCCCGAGGCAACATTTCCCGCCATTCCTCTCAACTCATTATATCCCCTCATCAGGTACACTCGTCATTTCTCTCTCGTTCTATTCCCAGCTTACCTGCAACAAAACCCCTTTTTCAAAACCCTAGATTTTCTAGTTTGCGATTTTTTTCATCATCTGAAGCTGCTGTTGCTCATAAAGATTCGGATCAGATTGCAGTTGTGACTGATGTGTTTGCTAAATCACTTAAAATTGATGAATATAAGCAAGAATTAGAGAGTAATAATGTAGTTGTTAATCATGATTTGGTGTTGAGTGTTTTGCAAAGTCCTAATACTGATGTTGGTGTTGCTAGAAGGCTTTTTGATTGGGTTTCTGAGGTGAGTAATGAGAAATTGAGCTCAAAATGTTATAATTATATGTTGGGGATCTTGGGGGAGAATGGGCTGGTGAAGGAGTTTTGGGAGTTGGTTGGGGTTATGAAGAGTAAAGGGTATGGTGTGAATAGGGGAACTGTGGTCAGGGTTTCGAAGAAATTTGAGAAGGATGGGTTGAAGGGTGATTTGGGGAAGTTGGAGGAGCTGTTTGCTTCGGGGTCGACAGATAATTCGTTTGAGAAGGTTTGTATGAGGGTTTCAAAGGCTTTTGAGAAGAATGTGTGGGGGGATGATGTGGAGAAGGAGTTGATGGGTGTTTCGTATTCGAATAATTTGGTTGCAATGGTGGTGGAGAAGCTTGGGTTGGATCCGAATAAAAGTTTGGTATTTTTTAGGTGGGTAGAGGAGAGTGGCTTGTTTAAGCATGATGAATGGACATATGATATGATGGCTAGGGTGTTAGGCAGAGAGGGTTACACTGATAAATTCTGGCGAGTGGTTGACGAAATGAGAGGTGCTGGTTATCAAATGACAAGTGAGACTTACATACATGTCTTTAATCAGTTTATGAAGAAAAAGTTGATGCAGGATGCAGTGATGTTGTATGAGTTTGCTATGGGTGGTGTTAATAAGCCTTCAGTGCAGGACTGTACATTTCTTTTGAGGAAAATAATAGTTGGTGATAATCCTGATATGGAATTGTTTAAGAGAGTTGTGAAAGCATTTACGGAGAGTGGGAACGTGTTGACAAGTTCAAATCTTAACACTGTTCTCAAATCATTGACGAGCTTTAAGGACTGCACTAAAATTTTGAACGCAATGGAAGAAGGTGGCCTCTCGCTCAGTGATAACTTGCAGAGTAAAATTGCTTTTCGTTTAAGCAGTGAAGGAGAAAAGGATGAAGCGCTTGAGTTCATTGATAGAATTGAAGCATCTGGTAGTGATCTTAATTATCAGACTTGGGTGTCTTTAGTTGAAGGGCACTATGTGGCTGGTCATCTAGATAAAGCTTCCGACTGTATACGAAAGATGATAGAAAAGGAGGGGCCATTAAGTGCTGGCTACCCTTTTGGACTGTTGGTGACTGCTTATTGCTCTAAGAACAGATCAAAGGATGCATTTGGGCTTCTTGCTGCTCTGGTCGTTGATAAACAGTTAAAACCTCAACATACTACCTACAAAGCATTGACCAGAAAGCTATTGGTTCAGGGGCATTTTAAAGAAGCTCTGAACCTTCTTGGTTTGATGAAAACTCAAGGTTTTCCTCCTTTCTTGGATCCTTTCCTTGAGTACATTTCAAAAACTGGAACTGTAGATGATGCTATAATGCTGCTGAAATCGATGACTGTGAAGAGGTTTCCTGCTAAGGCTGTTTATCTTCATTTATTTGAAGCATATTTTAAGGCTGGAAAGCACGATGAAGCACAAAATTTCCTTTCTCAATGTCCACGTTTTATCCGAAACAATGCTGATGTTTTAAATCTCTTCTACTCTAAACAAACTTCCAAGGAAACTGTTGCTGAATGTGCCACGACGGCTTAGAAATTCGGTGGGTACGCCAAATAAATTACAATTTAACAATTTGAGTAAGTAGTTTCCTTTTTCCTAGTTTGTGCTTGTCATTTTACATAAACAGTCCCATATCAATTAAGTGTATATGAGGGCATATCTATTTGCATGATCGGATCAGACGTTGAGATGCTCTTTGCATTGTTTTCGCTTAAAATAAATCTTGCTCGAGTCAGCTCATTTCATAACATGCTTGCCAGTATGCACTTTGCAGTGCTTGATGATGCATTTAAATGACACTTATTTGAAGCCTTCTGTGTTATTTGTGCCAGCTATGCCATGTAAAATTATTGTGTGACAAACTAAGCTGTATAAGTATGATATAGAACTTGAAAAGTCTCTGCAAGTATATCCTTGTCATTATATCTAATGTAAGACACGAGCTTTTTGAAGATCTGGAAGTACTTTTAATTTATAGTAGCAGATGTAGGTAAAACTGAATATCTTAGGTATGTGTAATATCATATTGTGTCCATGGAAGATTCTCACTCAAATTTGCAAATGTTAATTATGTTTTATCTTCCCATTTGCCCTGAAAGTTAAAGTTCATATACCAAAACACTGCCAATTACTACAAAGATGACGAGACCGTGGTGAGTATCTGTTGAGTTTTGTAATTCTAGTATTTGATGGTCTTTAAACAAATTAGAATCATTTAAATATTGAGAGGTTTTGATATTGTAATTGCATCTAATGTATATTGGGCTGACTTTTTTTAATTTTATTTTTGGTTTTAAGCTGAAAAACGTGTTACTTGTAGCATATGGTTGGCCATTGTTCTTGGTGTTGTGTCACGTTTGCGTAAGGTGACACTCTGTCGTCTTTACATGCCAACTCATGCTGTTCATCCAGGATTGTTAATAGATGGCAATGTGACTTGGTAATGGAACCTCAAGTGTCTGTTTGCAAGTTCTGAATTTCTGATCAACCATATGTGGTCATTATTCTTTATACTATGCTCATAATATGCAAAGCAAAAGCTATACTATGTTTTATTGCTATAGGAAATTCCATGAATCTGAGATCAAGTTGTGGGACTTCTATGATCCATTTGATTGATATTGAATCATCAAATTGAAGCTTATATAGCTCCTAGGCTGCAACTCATTTTCCTTTTCTTTTCTGCTCTGCCTAAATATCAGATGCAAGTTGTTTACTGCACCAATTGTTTTATACCTAGAATAGCTTTTACAGGACACCTTACCGGATTGTGGTCGGAAGTGTTGGATCGATATAGAGTGGTCAAACTTGTTGCAACATTTTGAGAATTATGTGTGTTTACTGCCCACTTGCTTGCGCAGCTGACATGGTTATTGAGGTGAAATAAGGAGTCTGATTGGTTTGATGCTAGTAGATCTATTTCCTGCTTGTTATTAAATGTTTTCACTTTTCACTGTTGTTTAAAAAACAAACAGTGTTCAACGTTCACTGTTATTCTATACATTATCTGTCTTGAACTATTGGCCAGTTACATCACTGTTGTTTATCTGCCTTATTGCCTTCTGTATGTCTTGATCAACTATTTGGGTCCTAAATTTCTGTGCAGAAATGACATATCATTATCAGCCTTCAATCTGTCCATGGAACCTTATAATGACCACTACCATGTGTATTCCAGCAGTGCGGAGCATGAATGAATTCCAATCCTGGTGCAGCAGCTTTTATGAAGGAGGTGGATAGGTTGTGTGCATTCTGGTGTTTGAAGGGACTGAATGAGACCCGTCAATGAACAAAACGCGGTGAGCGTGACTAAACCTGGCCGCGGATTAGGTCTTCTGTCTCTTCTCAAGTATTATTGAATTTTGTTATTGTTTCAGAGAATTGTTTGTAGAAAAGAGGAATAAGAATTAAAACACATTTTACGAGGGACCTTGAATATCTGTTGATTAAAAGCAAGTTAGGACAAACGGCAATCAAGTGGTGATGATTAGTTGCTATTACCCCGGGGGCTATTCAGTTGTCTAATTTTGTTCTGTTTGTCAAATAAATACATCTAAACTACAAAGGACCAAGGGGACCAAAATACAGCAAAATACTGTGTGAACTGTAGTTTTCTTGGTATATGTAGACTCTGTACTCGTTTTCACTGTGCATCACCATATGTTTTAAATTAATCAGCTAGCAAAAGTTGCAGTCTTGCAGATGAGCGAGCACAGTGCTTGCTCTATAGTATTATTGCCAAAGGACTCCCAATCGTACTAGCAAAATATGATTATCTTTACCTAATTTCATATCAAGAATTGAAGAAACTTTTTGCCGAAAGCAGTCGGCCTAAACCTAAGCCAATTTATAAATTTATTTACGACAATACAATAGTCTAGTGGTGTTACTAATGTGAGGGCCAATTTGATGAGCATTGTTTCCAAGAATGACACTGTATGAATGATGAAATGGAAAATGGAAGCCCATCTTGCAGTCCCCAATAAAGATGAGTGGCTTTTAGGAAAAGAACAGTGCAAAAGCAACGGCGTGGCGTGTATTATTTTGTTTGGGTGATGATTAACACACCATCGGCGTGGGAAAAGCTAGCGTCAATGGGCTCGTTTCGGAGCCTACAGCTACATATATATATTTAATCAAAATTTTATCCTATTATATTATTTTCTATACGGGGCATATTTGAATTAATTCCGAGAGTGACCTGTGCAACATCTCACCGTCATGAATATCCACTTAAATCCTAAATCCGTTAAAGCGGCTGCGTGCTTCGGCAAGAAAAGAAACGAGAATTGAACTGATATAAAAATATACTAGTACATGCTAACTTATATATATACCAGACAATTACCTACCAGCCATGTAACAATTCCCCCTTTTTTATTTTTCCATTTTCGTGTGTATATATGTTATCACATATATGGACAAAAGGGGCCCAAATTATATTTGGATGATGCGCAGTGTCTTGTTCTTATGTCCTCAGCTCAGACCTCCTCCATTGCATGTGTAACCTACTGTACTTCTATGATTATTTTCCTTGGAGTAAGCATTATTATCACACTTTGAGGGAGCCTGCATCTGTGTAAAACGTTAAATCCTACTTTACTAAAATCAATGGTCTTAGAAGAAATTTAGAAATTTAGAAACCGCTTGAATATTAATATCGTATCACACACTAATCATTTGTTTTGCACTAAGTCGGGGGTCTTCACACGGAAACAGCCTCTCTACTTTAAAGGTGGGGGCATGGTCTGCGTACATCTCACCCTCCTCAGACCCTGCTCTAAGCGAGATATACTGAATATGTTTGGTTTGGTTATTAAAAAAACGGAAAGAGGAGATTTCAGTGTACACATTTGCACTCAGAAGCGCGGTACAAGACAACACAAAACAAAGAAAGCATATGTAGAAGGCTAGTCGTAAACTTCCTTCCTTGATCAGTTGTCACCAGTCAGTCATCACTCATCAGTCTACGAACAATGTAGCTGTAGCTCCACAGTTCATATAATTCATAAAAAAGGCTACTCCGCCACACTCAATTTTTTGAAGATTCCCCATCAATTATTTTCCTCTTTAAGCTAAGTATATGTCTAAGAATATTAACCATCTACCCCCAATGTGTTTCTTCATTTCCAGTAATATGACACATAACATAATGCAGCCCAACACAACAAAAACCTAATCAGATCATTAGCTTATAGGTTTGGTATCCAATGGTCCCAGGTTTGTGGTGAGTAAATTTTTTGTTTTTGGTGGTTTAACTGAGAATATGACAATCATACCCGGTTGTTTTGAACTTATAAGTGGTTAATTAATGTCCAAGTTTGTCATTTTCCACCACAAGACCACCTTGGTCTTGCTCTTTTCTTCTGTTGGGTCAATTTTTTTTTCTTTCCATCTGGTCCTTCACATGGCTAAGGTGTGCATGCAACTATGCAAGTATTTAAGATCTTCTCAACAATAAATTTTTAGTGGAGCTCACTTCAAATGTTGCATTATAATATACATAATTTAGAAAAGGGGTTTGTTTTTTAATTCATGATAGAGAGGGAGCAGCTTTGCCATGAAAAGGTTTGGTCTTTTGATTATACTTTAGAAAACTGGTCTGCTGCAGGTACTGAGAAGTCATGCAAAAATGTGTTTAGTGATAGTGGTTTGTGGAATCAATAAAGCAAATCTCACATAAAGAGTGTTCCTTTATAAATAAAGTAGAGTAGGATTTAAACCAAAAGTCTTTGTTAGTAATTGGATTAAAAAGCATGAGCCAACAAAGATTTGCTGTTGTTCTCATCACATTCATCATCCATGCACTCAATATGGTCATAGGAGAAGGTGACCAAACCTCCTAACCCCCCATCATCAATCTCAACCTCCCACCATAGAGATTCTCAAATTCTTGTTATATTATATATAAAAGCTACAATTTGGGACTTTAATGGATGGCCAAGCTCAGGGAATGTTAAGATTCCTTAGTGTCCCTAGTAAAACACATATCATTAACAATTTTCCAATCTTAAATAGTCCAAATGAATCCAGCAGGACAAGACAAATAAAACACTGGTTTCTAGGCTATAAAATGACTAAAGACTCACTAGCCCATACTCAGAATATTTCGAAATATACTATCTTCAACTTGTATCTAAAATAACAAATACTAATAGTAAACACAATTCATATTATGCAAATCTAAAATTATTGAACCACCAAGGGCTTCCATGTCTTTTGATGAAATATATAGATTTGGTTAGTGTTTTACTGTTTTGTAGTTGTTTCAAGTTTAGTCAGTCTAGTTCAAGGAAATGATATAAATATATTCTTTAGTCTGTACTTGAAAAACCTGACCCCAGTGACAGAGCATGCTACTTCTCTATCTACTACACAAAGACTGAGTGCTTTTCTTACTTTTGGGGGGTCAGGCAGAGACTGAAGTAATCTGGATTTTTTGTTATGGAAAGCTAGAAGTGAGTGGTATTGATATAGAGGTCATTGCATTAACAAACCAGAACCAATTTATTTTTACTCCTCCAGCTCTTTTTGAAATTGCTCACCACTCACAATAAGCAGGTTCTGGCATCTGGGTGTCTATAGTGGCTTATGAACTCAATAGTCTGAATAAGATGACAAGGGAGATTAAGGCAGTGTTCTGGTTTTTCACATTTCTCTGGTTTTCTTGCCCTTCAAATGGTTTGCTTTCTTCCAAAGGTGTAAACTTTGAAGGTGAAAACTAAAGCTTTCTTTACTAAGTTAGTCAAGGGTGGAAATCACATTTGTTTTTTTTCCTCTTTTCTTTGTTCTTGTGTCTAATGCCAAGAAAATTACAGTGCAAGCCTTAATGGGCATAAAAGCTTTTTTGGCTGACCCTCATGGTGTTCTTGATAATTGGGATGGTGATGCTGTTGATCCATGCAGTTGGACAATGGTTACCTGTTCTTCTGAAAGCTTGGTCATTGGCCTGTAAGTCCTCTGGATGATATCTAATTTCATTGCAAAACATTTTACTAATTTATATCTATAGTATCATGAGTATGCATGATCATTGTTTTCTCTCAGGGGAACTCCAAGCCAAAAATTATCTGGCATTCTTTCCCCCAGCATTGGCAATTTAACAAATCTTCAGATCATGTAAGTATTTCGTGTTATTTTTATGTGTATTTGAAATAGGCCTGCTAAAAATTTTGTTACTGATTTTGGGGATGATATGTTGCAGACTCTTACAAAACAATAACATAACCGGTCCGATTCCAGCAGAGCTGGGGAGGCTTAGAAAGCTGCACACTCTTGATCTTTCTGATAATCACTTCACCGGAGAAATTCCCTTTACTCTGAGCCATTTAAAAAGTCTACAATACCTGTAATCACAAATTTACACTATTGTTCTGTGAATCGTATTTACACAATTTTTTATTAAAAAGATTGTAACTTGTTCCCCAATTGCTTCAGGAGGCTCAATAACAACACACTGTCTGGAAAAATTCCAGGATCATTGGCCAATATGACTCAGCTTACCTTTGTGTAAAATCACTAACTTTTATTAATCATTTGCATCTTTCTTGATAATAATTCGGTATTGATATGACTTTTTTCCTCGATTCAGAGATTTATCTTTCAACAACTTAAGTGCCCCTGTACCGAGATTTCCTTCTAAAGAATTCAAGTAAGAGTCGTACATGTCATTTTGCATATGTATTTTTTTTACTCAGTTTTTTAAAGCTTATGAGAGGTTTTTGATCACTGACACACTTAAAAATCTGATCTATATACATTCACCTTATGTCTCATATAGGTTATAGAACTTACAAAAAAACAAACAAGCACATGGAACTCTCTATTCACTTCCCTTCATATAGAAATTGTTGCTTAACAAGTGTAGCTCAAATATTATCGTGTTATTGCAGCATTTTTGGGAACCCTCTTATATGTGCAACTGGCGCGGAGCCTGAATGCTATGGAACAACACTTATGCCCATGTCTATGCCTTTGAATAGGACAGAAAGTATGTAATTAAGACTTTAGTCTACTATATTCTGATGAATTTCTTTGCTATATACCATGTTTTGTACTCTTAATTGTACTTACCAAGAATTTTGATGCCCTTGAAGCTGCTGCATATATGAGAAGAGCCAAAAGCCACAAGCTTTCCATTGCCATAGGCTCTAGCGTTGGTTGCATCTCTTTCCTCATCTTGGGACTTGGGCTGCTGTTGTGGTGGAGGCAAAGGCATAATCAGCAAAATTTCTTTGATGTTAAAGGTTTGTTAAATTTGATAAATTTTACTAGTAAAGCAATAGATTTAGTCCACAATTACAAAATTCTTAAACAGCATCTACAAAATTTCAGATAGGCATCATGAGGAAGTTTCTCTTGGAAATTTAAAGAGGTTTCCCCTGAGGGAACTTCAAATTGCTACCAACAATTTTAGCAATAAAAACATATTGGGAAAAGGGGGTTTCGGAAATGTTTACAAGGGTTATCTTCAAGATGGCACTCCTGTGGCCGTTAAAAGACTAAAAGATGGCAGCACAGCTGGGGGAGAAAGACAATTCCAAACAGAAGTTGAGATGATCAGTTTAGCTGTGCACCGAAACCTCCTTGGACTTCATGGATTTTGTATGACTTCCACTGAGAAACTCCTTGTATATCCATTCATGTCAAATGGAAGTGTTGCTTCGCGTCTCAAAGGTAATAGCATTATTCATATCTTTCTGACCACAATCTACAAATTTTAAGATCTGAATTCCGGTATTAATTATGTGAATTAATGTTCACTTAACAGCAAAACCAGTTCTTGATTGGGGAGTAAGGAAAAGGATCGCTTTAGGAGCTGCGAGGGGATTACTGTACCTCCATGAGCAATGTGATCCCAAGATCATTCATAGAGATGTTAAAGCAGCCAATATATTGCTTGATGACTATTGTGAGGCAGTTGTAGGAGATTTCGGATTAGCAAAGCTTTTGAATCATCAGGATTCCCATGTGACAACAGCAGTAAGGGGCACCGTGGGGCACATAGCCCCTGAATATCTCTCCACTGGCCAGTCCTCTGAGAAGACAGATGTTTTTGGATTCGGAATTCTACTCCTTGAGCTATTAACAGGACACAGAGCTCTAGAATTTGGCAAGGCAGCTAATCAGAAAGGAGCCATATTAGACTGGGTGAGCACATTCTATACCCTACAATTAAAACGGCAGAAAATTAGCGCTGTTAGAGTAAAGTATATTTTTTGAAAAATTTATACTGATGCAAGAATAGTATTTGAATAGGATTCAAATCAACCATGTGTTTTTAGTTTTTCTTACCATACAGCTGCTCTAGTTTCTAGAACATAGCATATAATTATGTTAGATTTTAACAGACCTTAGTAGTGAAAAGTGATTAGAGAGTTTGGTCTGACATGAGATTCTGAAACAATGCAGGTGAAAAAGATTCATCAAGAAAAGAAGCTAGATATACTAGTTGACAAGGATTTGAAGAACAATTACGACTTAATTGAGCTCGAAGAGATAGTACAAGTGGCTCTGTTATGCACTCAATACTTGCCAGGCCACAGGCCGAAAATGTCTGAGGTGGTACGAATGCTTGAAGGTGATGGACTAGTAGAAAGATGGGAAACATCCCAGAAAGTGGACTCAAGCAAATACAGAACACAAGAACTGTCCTCATCGGAGCGATTTTCGGACCTCACTGACGACTCGATAGTGATTAATGTCCAGGCCATTGAACTGTCTGGCCCCAGATGATTTGAGTCTGTCGTTGGTTCTGGAGTTTGTTGAGAATGTAGAATTGTGAGAGGAAAATATAGTTTAAAAAGTTATAAGTGGCGGGAAAAGTCCTAAAATGCCAATCGTAATTTTATTTTGCATAACATATAGGTGCAGGCTTTGATGGTATCTGTTTAATGTACAGATCTGTATTCCAGGAATTAAATTGAATTAAATTAAATAGAGTTATTCAAATTTGTATCTTTATTTTTCTTGACTTCAATAGATAATGTAACGAAAACAATAGTAGTATTTATTCTTTTTGAACTGAGGTGCATGCTAGCGAAATAAATATTTGTGAATACAAATCTGGAACAAAATCGAGGAAATGAATTTTTGCCCCCGGATATGCATTTGAAACTGTATGTAGCTTTATTGTGGTCTCGCATATCTGCATTCTGCAGTGATGAGCCCAACACAAAATGGACTCTCATTTGAGCTTATCATTTTGTTTTTGTACTCGGGCCTATTGTACAAAGTAAGAGGCTCCAAGCCTCTTTGTCATTTATTAAGGCTCCAAAGTCCAAGCCTCTTTGCAGGATTAACAGTAAAATCCTAAAAGTTATTATGTCGATTATTTTTTAAATCTGATTAATTATATATTATTTTTAAAAAAATTAGTATAATAAATTTTAATAAATTAAATATTATTATATTATTTTAATATATCCAATTAATCATTCAAATTAATTTCAATTCCCGATTACTTGATATCTCCACCGATTAATTCCGATTTTCGCTTTTAGACGTACTACCTTCGTCTCATTAAATTGTATACATGACTTTTTAGTACTATTTTTAAGACTTCTTTAAAATAGAATTTAATAATATTTTTTAAAAAATTCTTTTTTCTGAATAAAAGTCTAACTTTTAATAATAATAATAATAATAATAATAATAATATTATGAAACAATATTTGATAAAAGTCTCGAAACGAGACTCTTTAAATCCAGACACTGATAGCTGACAGTCTGAAACATGCCAGAATTTGTCTTGTACATTACACCGGGAAGTTTAGAACATGCTCGAAACCAGCTTAGAGAGTTTGGTCTGACATGAGATTCTGAAACAATGCAGGTAAAAAAGATTCATCAAGAAAAGAAGCTAGATATACTAGTTGACAAGGATTTGAAGAACAATTACGACTTAATCGAGCTAGAAGAAATAGTGCAAGTGGCTCTCTTGTGCACTCAGTACTTGCCAGGCCACAGGCCGAAAATGTCTGAAGTGGTACGAATGCTTGAAGGTGATGGACTAGTAGAAAGATGGGAAACATCCCAGAAAGTGGACTCAAGCAAATACAGAACACAAGAACTGTCCTCATCGGAGCGATTTTCGGACCTCACCGACGACTCGATAGTGATTAATGTCCAGGCCATTGAACTGTCTGGCCCTAGATGATTTGAGTCTGTTGTTGGTTCAGGAGTTTGCTGGGAATGTAGAATTGTGAGAGGAAAATATAGTTTAAAAAGTTATAAGTGGCGGGAAAAGTCCTAAAATGCCAATCGTAATTTTATATAGGTGCAGGCTTTGATGGTATCTGTTTAATGTACAGATTTGTATTCCAGGAATTGAATTGAATTAAATTAAATAGAGGTAATATTATCAAAAAAAAAAAAACTAAACAGAGGTAATCAAATTTGTATCTTTTTTTTTTTTAGACTTCAATAAGATATATGTAACAAAAACGAGGAATAAAATTTAGGTGTTAGAACTGAGGTGCATGCTAGTTACATAAATTTTTTGTTAACACAATGTGGAAAAAAATCGTCGAAAGTAAGCGGGTAAATGCCACCAGATGTGTGCATTTGGAACTGTATGTAGCTTTATTATTGTGGACTTGTGGTCTCGCATATCTGCAGTGATGAGCCCAACGCAAAATGGACTCTCATTTGAGCTTATCATTTTGCTTTTGTGCTCGGGCCTATTGTACAAAGTAATAGGCTCCAAGCCTCTTTGTCAATTCTTAAGGCTCCAAAGTCCAAGCCTCTTTGCAGGATTAAGAGAAAAATCCTACAAGTTATTATGTCGATTATTTTTTAAATCTGATTAATAATATTATATTTTTTTAAAATTAGTATAACAAATTTTAATAAATAAATATTTATTTATTATTTTAATATATCCTATTAATCATTCAATTAATTCCAATTATCCGATTTATTGATATCTCCACCGATTAATTCTGATTTACGCTTTTAGACACTAGTCATCCCGTCGCATTAAATTGTACACATTACTTGTTGGCACTCTTTTTAATATTTTTTTACAAACATAGTTTCATAACATTTTTTTAAATTTTCTATTTCTAAATACAAGTCTGATGTTAAAATTTTATTAAAAAATAAAAAAATATTATATAACTATATTTAATAAAAATTTCGAAATGCATGTAAATAAACATATAGAACCTGTTGGAACCGAGTGCTCCTTAAATTCAGACACCGATAGATGACAGTCTGAAACATACCAGACTTTGTCTTCTACGTTACGCAGGGAAGTTTAGAAAATGCTCGAAACCAGCAGGAACATATAGCTGGATTTCTTGACATATTTAGAATTCTTGCAAATAGTTGGATATCACAGTTACTGATAGTTTTATGTTGAAAATAAATAAATTAACGCATTTGTCAAGATTACAAGGAAGAGCTGCATCCAAGTTGCCCTCGAAAGAGCAGGAAAAGCGAGTGCAACCTTTTTATACGTTAATGCACCATCAACTTTGGCACTGCAAATCGTATAGGGATTATCATTAGATTGATTCATATTTTGGTCTTAAAATCTTATTTATAGATAACCACAAAGATATTGATAACCACAAAGATATTGACGTAAAATTAGAATTGCAAAGTTGAGGGTGACAAAACAGTGCGAACAAAATAATTAGAGCGAGCACTAGGCTAGGGGCACACATCAAATTTATTGATCATGCAAAACATGTATATCCCTATATCTGGCTGGACCTGGACCCGGACCCATTTCACAAACAGTGAATCTACATCACTGTCGACCCGAGATTTGTGGTTCTTGTGGATCCTCATCCACTCCCCTCCTCCCATGGCATAATCTTATTGGAGGTGTGTGATATCTCCAGCCCCATCTCCTATTAGGAACCGAGTGATACCCAGCCACCCACGTCCCTGCATGATAATTTTGCACTCCCTTCGTAATCCTATAAAATATAATTTTATAATTAATTCAATTTTAAACTTTTATAAAAAAAACAGAAAATTTTAGAAGGAAATTATAAAATTATATTTTGCACAGGTCTTAAAACATATGTTAAGAAGTGAAAACGTTAAACAAATGAACATGTTAATTTAGACTCTGTTTGTTTTTAAGAAGCAGAAATTGCTTATGGCTTTTGCTTATCTTGACCTGTTTGTCTAAATAAGTAGCTAGAAACATTTTTAAGAAAGTGAGAATACTAGGCTCTCCCTCAGAGCTTCTACTTATTTTTCAAACACTTGATTAACTTGTTTTTTTTTTCTCAAATCTAATCTACTTCTTTATTTTATATAAAAAATCATTTTTTTTAAACTTACCTAAACGGCTTCTTAGTTTGTTGTATCAGCAACCCTGCAAAAAGAATTAGTCGTGTAATTTAGTTTGTAGTAATACTAAGAATCATATTAATGCAACTCAAGTCTTGAAAACGTGATTTATCAGATGAAGCACTTTACCTAATGGTGTCGACTGTTGACCATTTCATGTAAGTTGATGTATGGATACGATTTACAAAAGCTTCTGGCAACAATTAATATTGAAGCAACCACAATCAAGTAGTGTAGCTAGCCAACCAACATCTAGCTAAATTTCAGTCAGTTTGGGATACCTAAACTTAGGCAACACCAAGTAACCAACATTAATATAACTTGCGGCTGTACTAGATCGGTCCAGTTACAAGATTGACACCTGGATTGCTCTAGAGATTTTGATATAGTACTCACATACTTATGGTTTCATCCACATCAGACAATGCCAGCTTGGAAATCCGTGTCAGCAAAGTGGAAGGGTCCCGCAGCTAAACACTAGCCAGCCACAAGTTAATTGCGCCACCCCTATCGATCGCCACGTGTCGGTCGCTGGATTCTCTCCGCTCCAACTTGCACTTGCCTACAGCTACCCTCCCCCATGACTCGAATTTCCCACAGCCACAGATTCCCAAACTAACAAAAAAAATCAGAGTCCGAGATAATGTTTAAGGAGGAGAAAAATGGCAGCACTTGGGCGCGTATTTGCGATACATGTCGCTCGGCCCCATGCACACTCTACTGCCGCGCTGACCTGGCCTACCTCTGCACCGCCTGCGACGCGCGCATCCATGGCCCCACCGGGCTCGCGTCGCAGCACGAGCGTGTCTGGATATGCGAGGCGTGTGAGCGCGCTCCTGCTGCCTTTATCTGCAAGGCAGACGCTGCGTCGCTCTGCACCACCTGCGACGCAGATATCCACTCCGCGAATCCCTTAGCCAGCCGCCATCACCGCGTGCCGGTGGCGCCTATTCCTGGCTGTGTCTACGGGCCGCAGACGGCGAAAGGCGCGATTCTCGGGCTGGGGACGCAGCTGGACAACGGCTACTTGACTCCGGAAACGGATGAGGTCATTGCGGATGATGATGACGAGAGTGAAGCGGCTTCGTGGCTGTTGATCCATCCTGCTAAGGATAATCCTCAGCAGATGACTAATGGGCTGTTGTTTGGCGGAGAGGCTGTTGATGAGTATTTGGACTTTGTTGATTTTAATTCGTGTCAGGACAATCAGTTCACGGCTCAGCAGCAGTATGATGTTCCTCAGAAGGC